>NC_048580.1:67846197-67876197 GCF_013265735.2 Oncorhynchus mykiss | reverse complement strand
CGTCTCTGGTGTAGTAGTGCTCTCTGTAACTCTCACTGGAGAGAGGACAGCACAGGGAGAGGAGCTGGGAGAGGGGCAGGGAGAGGAGCAGGGAGAGGAGCAGGGAGAAGAGCAGGGAGAGGAGCAGGGAGAGGAGCAGGGAGAAGAGCAGGGAGAAGAGCAGGGAGAAGAGCAGGGAGAAGAGCAGGGAGAGGAGCAGGGAGAGGAGCAGGGAGAAGAGCAGGGAGAAGAGCAGGGAGAAGAGCAGGGAGAGGAGCGGGGAGAGGAGCAGGGAGAGGAGCAGGGAGAGGAGCAGGGAGAAGAGCAGGGAGAGGAGCAGGCCTAAATTGAAAACAGCAGTCCCCAAGGTTAGAGCACATCAATCCTGCTATACTGGGTGTCTGGGAAGAGAAGAAGGGGAAGTAAAGCAGAATGAACAGAGCTATGGAGGAGAGCAAGTTGGGAAGAGGGAGCGAGTGAGAAGTGGGAGGTGGGCAGCGCAGAAAGAAAGAACGAGAGAGCGAACAGAAAGAGAAAGAGGGGGAGAGGGAGTGCAGTGAGTGAGAGAGAGCACACAGAGAGAGAGAAAGGGAGAGAACACAGAGAGAGTGAGAGCGAGAGAGAGAGAGAGAGAGAGAGAGAGCGAGAGCACGGAGAGAGAGAGAGAGGGAGAGCTCAGCAGAGCACGAAAACGAACGCAAGAGTAGAAAGGAGCTCCGATAGTGAGACGGGCCGGGAGAGAAAGCAGCAGAGAGAGAGAACACAGCCGGCGACAGAGAGACAGTTCAGTAGTGCTGCCATCAGGAATTACAACACTGCCATGCAACCTTAGTGCCGGTGGATGATTTGGGGCTGTCGTTGGTTGCCAGACCGTGCCGTGCAGTCCGAGTCCTGGGCATCACTGCAATGAGGTAGGGCTGCAGAGGGAAAGGGAGCAGGGCTGTCTGGGTTAGTGGGTAGATGAAACACTGTCTGTAGGGACGTGTGACGGAAATATACACGTTCCTCTAGTTTCATTTATCCTACATGCAGGATATTTATAGGTTTTCAGATGATACGAGAGTGAAGCTATAGTCTGCTTTATTCTGCTTCATACAGTAGCTACTATTCTCCTGTGCGGTCAGAGGAACTGGACTCTGGGATCTTTTCCCATCAGCCACAGAGAGCAGTGATGATTTGAAGGCCTGTCGGGACAGGGAGATGTCACCATGAAGGTTTTTAGTCGTTCTCGATATGAAGTCACGGCTTCTAGCCTTGACATGACATGGTGGGTGGGTATTAAGCATGTCTGGCCGCTGTGATTCCCGGGGGAATCTGGTACTGGTCGTCTGGGAGAACTATGAGACTTGTGGTGCTCAATATGGTATTATGTGGAGTATAAATCGAGACAGGTGAATTTAAAGCTTGTAACAGAAGTGCTCTGCCATAAGTTGTCAGACTGTCTTCAGAGGCTTCTGTTGTCCTGGTATATAAATATATATATATAATATGTATACTGTAGTGTCCCTAATATCAACAGGCAGAATGTAGTAGGGGGGGGGGGGCTTAGAGTGTCATAGAGTGAGGGGCTGTGGGTGTGGAGGTGTAGAGGCTTTTGTAGAGGTGTAGGTGTGTAGAGGTTTTTGTAGAGGTGTAGGAGTGTAGAGGTTATTGTAGAGGTGTAGAGGTGTAGGGGTGAAGGGGTGTAGGGGTGTAGGGGTGTAGATGTGTAGAGGTGTAGAGTTGTAGTGGTGTAGAGGTGTAGGGGTAAAGAGGTGTAGAGGTGTAGAGTTGTAGTGGTGTAGGGGTGTAGAGTTGTAGGGGTGTAGAGGTTTAGATGTGTAGGGGTGTAGAGGTGTAGAGTTGTAGGGGTAAAGAGGTGTAGAGTTGTAGTGGTGTAGAGGTGTAGGGGTAAAGAGGTGTAGGGGTGTAGAGGTGTAGGGGTGTAGAGGTGTAGAGTTATAGGGGTAAAGAGGTGTAGAGTTGTAGAGTTGTAGGGGTAAAGAGGTGTAGAGTTGTAGAGTTGTAGGGGTAAAGAGGTGTAGAGGTGTAGAGTTGTAGTGGTGTAGGGGTGTAGGGGTGTAAAGGTTTAGATGTGTAGGGGTGTAGAGGTGTAGAGGTGTAGAGGTGTAAAGTTGTAGTGGTGTAGGGGTGTAGAGGTGTAGAGTTGTAGGGGTGTAGATGTGTAGGGGTAAAGAGGTGTAGAGTTGTAGTGGTGTAGAGGTGTAGGGGTAAAGGGGTGTAGGGGTGTAGAGGTGTGGAGGTGTAGGGGTGTAGGGGTGTAGATGTGTAGGGGTGTAGGGGTGTAGATGTGTAGAGGTGTAGGGGTATAGAAGTGTAGAGGTGTAGGTGTGTAGAGGTTTTTGTAAAGGTGTAGAAGTGTAGAGGTGTATGGGGTGAAGGGGTGTAGAGTTGTAGTGGTGTAGAGGTGTAGGGGTAAAGGGGTGTAGGGGTGTAGAGGTGTGGAGGTGTAGGGGTGTAGGGGTGTATATATGAAGGGGTGTAGATGTGTAGAGGTGTAGGGGTATAGAAGTGTAGAGGTGTAGGTGTGTAGAGGTTTTTGTAAAGGTGTAGAAGTGTAGAGGTGTATGGGGTGAAGGGGTGTAGATGTGTAGGGGCGTAGGGATGTGATTAGGGGTGTAAGGGTGTGATTAAGGGTGTAGGGGTGTGATTAGGGGTATAGGGGTGTGATTATGGGTGTAGAGATGTGATTAGGGGTGTAGGGGTGTGATTATGGGTGTAGGGGTATGATTAGTATTGTAGAGATGTGATTAGGAGTGTAGGGGTGTGATGAGAGGTGTAGAGATGTGATTGGGGGTGTAGTGGTGTGATCAGGGGTGTGATTCAGGTGTGATTCGGGGTGTGAATAGGGGTGTGAATAGGGGTGCAGAGGTGTTATTAGGGGTGTAGGGGTGTAATTTGGGGTGTAGGGGTGTGATTGGGGGTGTAGGGGTGTGATTAGGGGTGTAGTGGTGTGATTAGGGGTGTAGGCGTGTGATTAAGGGTGTAGGGGTGTGATTAAGGGTGTAGTGGTGTGATTATGGGTGTAGTGGTGTGATTAGGGGTGTAGTGGTGTGATTGGGGGTGTAGTGGTGTGATGTGACTAGGGGTGTAGTGGTGTGATAAGGGGTGTAGTGGTGTGATTAGGGGTGTGATTAGGGGTGTAGGGGTGCGATTACGGGTGTAAGGGTGTGATTAAGAGTGTATGGGTGTGATTAAGGGTGTAGGGGTGTGATTAGGGGTGTAGGGGTGTGATTAGGGGTGTAGTGGTGTGATTAAGGGTGTAGTGGTGTGATTAGGGGTGTAGTGGTGTGATTAAGGGTGTAGTGGTGTGATTAGGGGTGTAGTGATGTGATTAAGGGTGTAGGGGTGTGATTAGGGGTGTATTGGTGTGATTAAGGGTGTAGGGGTGTGATTAGGGGTGTATTGGTGTGATTAAGGGTGTAGTGGTGTGATTAAGGGTGTAGTGGTGTGATTATGGGTGTAGTGGTGTGATTAGGGGTGTAGTGGTGTGATTAGGGGTGTAGAGGACTGATTAAGGGTGTAGTGGTGTGATTAGGGGTGTAGTGGTGTGATTAGGGGTGTAGTGGACTGATTAAGGGTGTAGTGGTGTGATTAAGGGTGTAGTGGTGTGATTAAGGGTGTAGTGGTGTGATTAGGGGTGTAGTGGTGTGATTAGGAGTGTAGTGGTGTGATTAGGTGTGTAGTGGTGTGATAATGGGTGTAGTGGTGTGATTAAGGGTGTAGTGGTGTGATTAAGGGTGTAGTGGTGTGATTAAGGGTGTAGTGGTGTGATTAGGGGTGTAGTGGTGTGATTAGGGGTGTAGTGGTGTGATTAGGGGTGCAGTGGTGTGATTAAGGGTGTAGTGGACTGATTAAGGGTGTAGTGGTGTGATTAAGGGTGTAGTGGTGTGATTAAGGGTGTAGTGGTGTGATTAGGGGTGTAGTGGTGTGATTAGGGGTGTAGTGGTGTGATTAAGGGTGTAGTGGTGTGATTAGGGGTGTAGTGGTGTGATTAGGGGTGTAGTGGTGTGACTAGGGGTGTAGTGGTGTGATTAGGGGTGTAGTGGTGTGATTAAGGGTGTAGTGGTGTGATTAGGGGTGTAGTGGTGTGTTTAGGGGTGTAGTGGTGTGATTAGGGGTGTAGTGGTGTGATTAGGGGTGTAGTGGTGTGATTAGGGTTGTAGTGGTGTGATTAGGGGTGTAGTGGTGTGATTAGGGGTGTAGTGGTGTGATTAGTGGTGTAGTGGTGTGATTAGGGGTGTAGTGGTGTGATTAGGGGTGTAGTGGTGTAATTAAGGGTGTAGTGGTGTGATTAGGGGTGTAGTGGTGTGATTATGGGTGTAGTGGTGTGATTAGGGGTGTAGTGGACTGATTAAGGGTGAAGTGGTGTGATTAGGGGTGTAGTGGTGTGATTAGGGGTGTAGTGGTGTGATTAGGGGTGTAGTGGTGTGATTAGGGGTGTAGTGGACTGATTAAGGGTGTAGTGGTGTGATTAGGGGTGTAGTGGTGTGATTAGGGGTGTAGTGTTGTGATTAGGGGTGTAGTGGTGTGATTAGGGGTGTAGTGGACTGATTAAGGGTGTAGTGGACTGATTAAGGGTGTAGTGGTGTGATTAGGGGTGTAGTGGTGTGATTAGGGGTGTAGTGGTGTGATTAGGGGTGTAGTGGACTGATTAAGGGTGTAGTGGTGTGATTAAGGGTGTAGTGGTGTGATTAGGGGTGTAGTGGTTTGATTAGGGTGTAGTGGTGTGATTAGGGGTGTAGTGGTGTGATTAGGGGTGTAGTGGTGTGATTAGGGGTGTAGTGGACTGATTAAGGGTGTAGTGGTGTGATTAAGGGTGTAGTGGTGTGATTAGGGGTGTAGTGGACTGATTAAAGGTGTTGTGGACTGATTAAGGGTGTAGTGGACTGATTAAGGGTGTAGTGGTGTGATTAGGGGTGTAGTGGACTGATTAAGGGTGTAGTGGTGTGATTAGGGGTGTAGTGGACTGATTAAGGGTGTAGTGGACTGATTAAGGGTGTAGTGGACTGATTAAGGGTGTAGTGGACTGATTAAGGGTGTAGTGGACTGATTAAGGGTGTAGTCGACTGATTAAGGGTGTAGTGGACTGATTAAGGGTGTAGTGGACTGATTAAGGGTGTAGTGGACTGATTAAGGGTGTAGTGGACTGATTAAGTGTGTAGTGGTGTGATTATGGGTGTAGTGGACTGATTAAGGGTGTAGTGGACTGATTAAGGGTGTAGTGGACAGATTAAGGGTGTAGTGGACTGATTAAGGGTGTAGTGGACTGATTAAGGGTGTAGTGGTGTGATTAAGGGTGTAGTGGACTGATTAAGGGTGTAGTGGACTGATTAAGGGTGTAGTGGACTGATTAAGGGTGTAGTGGTGTGATTAGGGGTGTAGTGGACTGATTAAGGGTGTAGTGGTGTGATTAAGGGTGTAGTGGACTGATTAAGGGTGTAGTGGACTGATTAAGGGTGTAGTGGACTGATTAAGGGTGTAGTGGACTGATTAAGGGTGTAGTGGTGTGATTAGGGGTGTAGTGGTGTGATTAAGGGTGTAGTGGTGTGATTAGGGGTGTAGTGGTTTGATTAGGGGTGTAGTGGTGTGATTAGGGGTGTAGTGGTGTGATTAGGGGTGTAGTGGTGTGATTAAGGGTGTAGTGGTGTGATTAGGGGTGTAGTGGTGTGATTAGGGGTGTAGTGGTGTGATTAGGGGTGTAGTGGTGTGATTAGGGGTGTAGTGGACTGATTAAGGGTGTAGTGGTGTGATTAAGGGTGTAGTGGTGTGATTAGGGGTGTAGTGGACTGATGTAAGGGTGTAGTGGACTGATTAAGGGTGTAGTGGACTGATTAAGGGTGTAGTGGTGTGATTAGGGGTGTAGTGGACTGATTAAGGGTGTAGTGGTGTGATTAGGGGTGTAGTGGACTGATTAAGGGTGTAGTGGTGTGATTAGGGGTGTAGTGGACTGATTAAGGGTGTAGTGGACTGATTAAGGGTGTAGTGGACTGATTAAGGGTGTAGTGGACTGATTAAGGGTGTAGTGGACTGATTAAGGGTGTAGTGGACTGATTAAGGGTGTAGTGGACTGATTAAGGGTGTAGTGGACTGATTAAGGGTGTAGTGGACTGATTAAGGGTGTAGTGGACTGATTAAGGGTGTAGTGGACTGATTAAGGGTGTAGTGGTGTGATTAAGGGTGTAGTGGACTGATTAAGGGTGTAGTGGACTGATTAAGGGTGTAGTGGACTGATTAAGGGTGTAGTGGTGTGATTAGGGGTGTAGTGGACTGATTAAGGGTGTATTGGTGTGATTAAGGGTGTAGTGGACTGATTAAGGGTGTAGTGGACTGATTAAGGGTGTAGTGGACTGATTAAGGGTGTAGTGGACTGATTAAGGGTGTAGTGGACTGATTAAGGGTGTAGTGGTGTGATTAGGGGTGTAGTGGACTGATTAAGGGTGTAGTGGACTGATTAAGGGTGTAGTGGACTGATTAAGGGTGTAGTGGACTGATTAAGGGTGTAGTGGACTGATTAAGGGTGCGGGAAGAGGCCAGAGCCACTCCAGATAATATTAGAATAGTCCTCAGACTGTCCTCTCTACGCCAGGTCAGAGCTGTGCTACAGGGCTGCTGATAGAGGATGCCTGAGACGTTCTGGAATTTGGTTTCCCTCAAAGATTGCCTGCAGATCTTGTTTACAAAACTGTAAATCTTCCACACCTCCCACTGTATCAGCTTGGTTAAAAGATCCAATGTCTTCTCTACACTTAGAAAAACACTGTATACCCTTTGAGAGGCCGATACCTTTTCCTTGAGATGGCAGCTTTTAAGTTACTTCTTTTTTTTCAGCAGTTGCCTTCTATTGATCGGCGTGCTTCTACCTGCATTTCTGTTGCTGTTTGGGGTTTTAGTTTCTGATGTAAGAAGGGCTTTATAAACACATTTGATTGATTGCTTGATTGATTGATTGAGTAAGAGTTTTGTCCAACAGGGGTTTATGAGAGGGTGTGGGAGGGGAGGGATAGTATGTTGTGATATTTGTTATTTATTTTTGTGTATGTATTTGTGTGTGTGTGTGTGTGTGTGTATGTGTATGTGTGTGTGTGTGTGTGTGTGTGTGTGTGTGTGTGTGTGTGTGTGTGTGTGTGTGTGTGTGTGTGTGCGTGCGTGTACATATGTGCATTTACATGTATTTTTCTATATTGTTATTTCCAGTTGTTTAAATTCATTTTATTTTTGTAGGTACCTCTTAGCGGATCCCGACCTCATCCGGTGAAGCTGGAGAGCGCCAAATTCAAATGACAAAATTGTAATATTAAACATTCATGAACATACAAGTGTCTTACATCATTTAAAAGCTTAACTTCTTATTAATCCAGCCGCGTTGTCAGATTTGAAAAAGGCTTTACGGCGAAAGCAGGCCATGCGATTATCTGAGGACAGCGCCCCCCATCAAAATACTTTTCAAACCAGCACAGGCGTCACAAAATATATGCAGATATATGCAGTTTACCTCTCCCTCTCTCTCTCTCCCTCTCTCTCTCTCTCTCTCTCTCTCTCTCTCTCTCTCTCTGTCTCTGTCTCTGTCTCTGTCTCTGTCTCTGTCTGTCTCGCACACGCATAACAAATACAATATGAAGCAGTCAAATCTCTAATTTGTCCTTGGTCCTTTGTCTGATGTACCTCCATAGTGTGTTACACTAAACTGTAGTTACACACAATTTTTAAAAAAATCTGTTCCCTTCCATGTGTGTTTTTTTATATTGAAATGTGTGTTTATTGGTGTGAATAGGTATTCGGTATATTGAAATGTGTGTTTATTGGTGTGAATAGGTATTCGGTATATTCAAAGTCATAGATTGAACGGAACGGAAGCACACGAGGAATAGTAAATTTAAGGAGATCTTTTCAGTTTGATATCTGAATGTTTGTGAACTTGAGGTAATCTAGTGAAGATTACTTCCTCTCTTGATATCCTGTGCTCACTGGAAACATTTATTTGACCTTTTCTTGGGATGTTTTCTCTGTCCAGTCACAACCAACCCGCTCATCCACACAGCAGTGGTCCAGGAGGCTTTCTCTCCACATTCAAATAGTCAATAATCAAACATGATGATTTTACACAGATACAGGCCCAAAAAAGCTCTTCACTGTGTCAGTATCATAAAAGAAAAATACTGTTTCAGTATGACATACTGTAGGATTACTGCAGACTGATTTATATTGATCCATATGACATACTGTAGGATTACTGCAGACTGATTTATATTGATCCATATGACATACTGTAGGATTACTGCAGACTGATTTATATTGATCCATATGACATACTGTAGGATTACTGCAGACTGATTTATATTGATCCATATGGCATACTGTAGGATTACTGCAGACTGATTTATATTGATCCATATGACATACTGTAGGATTACTGCAGACTGATTTATATTGATCCATATGACATAACAGGATTACTGCAGACTGATTTATATTGATCCATATGACATAACAGGATTACTGCAGACTGATTTATATTGATCCATATGACATAACAGGATTACTGCAGACTGATTTATATTGATCCATATGACATACTGTAGGATTACTGCAGACTGATTTATATTGATCCATATGACATAACAGGATTACTGCAGACTGATTTATATTGATCAATACAACATAACAGGATTACTGCAGACTGATTTATATTGATCCATATGACATAACAGGATTACTGCAGACTGATTTATATTGATCCATATGACATAACAGGATTACTGCAGACTGATTTATATTGATCAATACAACATAACAGGATTACTGCAGACTGATTTCTATTGATCAATATGACATAACATGATTACTGCAGACTGATTTAAATTGATCAATATGACATAACAGGATTACTGCAGACTGATTTATATTGATCAATACAACATAACAGGATTACTGCAGACTGATTTATATTGATCCATATGACATAACAGGATTACTGCAGACTGATTTATATTGATCCATATGACATACTGTAGGATTACTGCAGACTGATTTATATTGATCCATATGACATAACAGGATTACTGCAGACTGATTTATATTGATCAATATGACATAACAGGATTACTGCAGACTGATTTAAATTGATCAATATGACATGACATGATTACTGCAGACTGATTTAAATTGATCAATATGACATGACAGGATTACTGCAGACTGATTTAAATTGATCAATATGACATGACAGGATTACTGCAGACTGATTTAAATTGATCAATATGACATGACAGGATTACTGCAGACTGATTTAAATTGATCAATATGACATAACAGGATTACTGCAGACTGATTTATATTGATCAATATGACATGACAGGATTACTGCAGACTGATTTATATTGATCAATATGACATAACAGGATTACTGCAGACTGATTTAAATTGATCAATATGACATGACAGGATTACTGCAGACTGATTTATATTGATCCATATGACATAACAGGATTACTGCAGACTGATTTATATTGATCAATATGACATGACAGGATTACTGCAGACTGATTTATATTGATCAATATGACATGACAGGATTACTGCAGACTGATTTATATTGATCAATATGACATGACAGGATTACTGCAGACTGATTTATATTGATCAATATGACATAACAGGATTACTGCAGACTGATTTATATTGATCAATACAACATAACAGGATTACTGCAGACTGATTTAAATTGATCAATATGACATGACATGATTACTGCAGACTGATTTAAATTGATCAATATGACATGACAGGATTACTGCAGACTGATTTATATTGATCAATATGACATAACAGGATTACTGCAGACTGATTTATATTGATCAATACAACATAACAGGATTACTGCAGACTGATTTAAATTGATCAATATGACATGACATGATTACTGCAGACTGATTTAAATTGATCAATATGACATAACAGGATTACTGCAGACTGATTTAAATTGATCAATACAACATAACAGGATTACTGCAGACTGATTTAAATTGATCAATATGACATGACATGATTACTGCAGACTGATTTAAATTGATCAATATGACATAACAGGATTACTGCAGACTGATTTATATTGATCAATATGACATAACAGGATTACTGCAGACTGATTTATATTGATCAATACAACATAACAGGATTACTGCAGACTGATTTAAATTGATCAATATGACATGACATGATTACTGCAGACTGATTTAAATTGATCAATATGACATAACAGGATTACTGCAGACTGATTTAAATTGATCAATATGACATGACAGGATTACTGCAGACTGATTTAAATTGATCAATATGACATAACAGGATTACTGCAGACTGATTTAAATTGATCAATATGACATAACAGGATTACTGCAGACTGATTTATATTGATCAATACAACATAACAGGATTACTGCAGACTGATTTATATTGATCCATATGACATGACAGGATTACTGCAGACTGATTTATATTGATCCATATGACATAACAGGATTACTGCAGACTGATTTAAATTGATCAATATGACATAACAGGATTACTGCAGACTGATTTATATTGATCGATACAACATAACAGGATTACTGCAGACTGATTTAAATTGATCAATATGACATGACATGATTACTGCAGACTGATTTATATTGATCCATATGACATGACAGGATTACTGCAGACTGATTTATATTGATCCATATGACATAACAGGATTACTGCAGACTGATTTAAATTGATCAATATGACATAACAGGATTACTGCAGACTGATTTATATTGATCAATACAACATAAAAGGGTTACTGCAGACTGATTTAAATTGATCAATATGACATGACATGATTACTGCAGACTGATTTAAATTGATCCATATGACATAACAGGATTACTGCAGACTGATTTAAATTGATCAATATGACATGACATGATTACTGCAGACTGATTTATATTGATCCATATGACATGACAGGATTACTGCAGACTGATTTATATTGATCAATACAACATAACAGGATTACTGCAGACTGATTTAAATTGATCAATATGACATGACAGGATTACTGCAGACTGATTTAAATTGATCCATATGACATAACAGGATTACTGCAGACTGATTTAAATTGATCAATATGACATGACATGATTACTGCAGACTGATTTAAATTGATCCATATGACATAACAGGATTACTGCAGACTGATTTAAATTGATCAATATGACATGACAGGATTACTGCAGACTGATTTAAATTGATCAATATGACATAACAGGATTACTGCAGACTGATTTAAATTGATCAATATGACATAACAGGATTACTGCAGACTGATTTAAATTGATCAATATGACATGACAGGATTACTGCAGACTGATTTAAATTGATCAATATGACATAACAGGATTACTGCAGACTGATTTAAATTGATCAATATGACATAACAGGATTACTGCAGACTGATTTATATTGATCCATATGACATACTGTAGGATTACTGCAGACTGATTTATATTGATCCATATGACATACTGTAGGATTACTGCAGACTGATTTAAATTGATCAATATGACATAACAGGATTACTGCAGACTGATTTAAATTGATCAATATGACATAACAGGATTACTGCAGACTGATTTATATTGATCCATATGACATACTGTAGGATTACTGCAGACTGATTTATATTGATCCATATGACATACTGTAGGATTACTGCAGACTGATTTATATTGATCCATATGACATACTGTAGGATTACTGCAGACTGATTTATATTGATCAATATGACATACTGTAGGATTACTGCAGACTGATTTATATTGATCCATATGACATAACAGGATTACTGCAGACTGATTTATATTGATCAATACAACATAACAGGATTACTGCAGACTGATTTATATTGATCCATATGACATGACAGGATTACTGCAGACTGATTTAAATTGATCAATATGACATGACATGATTACTGCAGACTGATTTATATTGATCAATATGACATGACAGGATTACTGCAGACTGATTTATATTGATCCATATGACATAACAGGATTACTGCAGACTGATTTATATTGATCAATATGACATGACAGGATTACTGCAGACTGATTTATATTGATCAATATGACATGACATGATTACTGCAGACTGATTTAAATTGATCAATATGACATAACAGGATTACTGCAGACTGATTTATATTGATCAATATGACATGACATGATTACTGCAGACTGATTTATATTGATCAATATGACATACTGTAGGATTACTGCAGACTGATTTAAATTGATCAATATGACATGACAGGATTACTGCAGACTGATTTAAATTGATCAATATGACATAACAGGATTACTGCAGACTGATTTAAATTGATCAATATGACATAACAGGATTACTGCAGACTGATTTAAATTGATCAATATGACATGACAGGATTACTGCAGACTGATTTAAATTGATCAATATGACATAACAGGATTACTGCAGACTGATTTAAATTGATCAATATGACATAACAGGATTACTGCAGACTGATTTATATTGATCCATATGACATACTGTAGGATTACTGCAGACTGATTTATATTGATCCATATGACATACTGTAGGATTACTGCAGACTGATTTAAATTGATCAATATGACATAACAGGATTACTGCAGACTGATTTAAATTGATCAATATGACATAACAGGATTACTGCAGACTGATTTATATTGATCCATATGACATACTGTAGGATTACTGCAGACTGATTTATATTGATCCATATGACATACTGTAGGATTACTGCAGACTGATTTATATTGATCCATATGACATACTGTAGGATTACTGCAGACTGATTTATATTGATCAATATGACATACTGTAGGATTACTGCAGACTGATTTATATTGATCCATATGACATAACAGGATTACTGCAGACTGATTTATATTGATCAATACAACATAACAGGATTACTGCAGACTGATTTATATTGATCCATATGACATGACAGGATTACTGCAGACTGATTTAAATTGATCAATATGACATGACATGATTACTGCAGACTGATTTATATTGATCAATATGACATGACAGGATTACTGCAGACTGATTTATATTGATCCATATGACATAACAGGATTACTGCAGACTGATTTATATTGATCAATATGACATGACAGGATTACTGCAGACTGATTTATATTGATCAATATGACATGACATGATTACTGCAGACTGATTTAAATTGATCAATATGACATAACAGGATTACTGCAGACTGATTTATATTGATCAATATGACATGACATGATTACTGCAGACTGATTTATATTGATCAATATGACATGACATGATTACTGCAGACTGATTTATATTGATCAATATGACATAACATGATTACTGCAGACTGATTTATATTGATCAATATGACATGACATGATTACTGCAGACTGATTTATATTGATCAATATGACATAACATGATTACTGCAGACTGATTTATATTGATCAATATGACATGACATGATTACTGCAGACTGATTTATATTGATCAATATGACATAACATGATTACTGCAGACTGATTTATATTGATCAATATGACATGACAGGATTACTGCAGACTGATTTATATTGATCAATATGACATGACATGATTACTGCAGACTGATTTATATTGATCAATATGACATGACAGGATTACTGCAGACTGATTTATATTGATCAATATGACATGACATGATTACTGCAGACTGATTTATATTGATCAATATGACATAACATGATTACTGCAGACTGCTTTATATTGATCAATATGACATGACATGATTACTGCAGACTGATTTATATTGATCAATATGACATAACATGATTACTGCAGACTGATTTAAATTGATCAATATGACATGACATGATTACTGCAGACTGATTTATATTGATCAATATGACATGACATGATTACTGCAGACTGATTTAAATTGATCAATATGACATGACATGATTACTGCAGACTGATTTAAATTGATCAATATGACATGACATGATTACTGCAGACTGATTTAAATTGATCAATATGACATGACATGATTACTGCAGACTGATTTAAATTGATCAATATGACATGACAGGATTACTGCAGACTGATTTAAATTGATCAATATGACATGACAGGATTACTGCAGACTGATTTAAATTGATCAATATGACATGACATGATTACTGCAGACTGATTTATATTGATCAATATGACATGACATGATTACTGCAGACTGATTTATATTGATCAATACAACATAACAGGATTACTGCAGACTGATTTATATTGATCAATATGACATGACAGGATTACTGCAGACTGATTTAAATTGATCAATATGACATGACAGGATTACTGCAGACTGATTTAAATTGATCAATATGACATGACATGATTACTGCAGACTGATTTATATTGATCAATATGACATGACAGGATTACTGCAGACTGATTTAAATTGATCAATATGACATGACATGATTACTGCAGACTGATTTATATTGATCAATATGACATGACAGGATTACTGCAGACTGATTTAAATTGATCAATATGACATGACATGATTACTGCAGACTGATTTAAATTGATCAATATGACATGACATGATTACTGCAGACTGATTTAAATTGATCAATATGACATGACAGGATTACTGCAGACTGATTTAAATTGATCAATATGACATGACAGGATTACTGCAGACTGATTTAAATTGATCAATATGACATGACAGGATTACTGCAGACTGATTTAAATTGATCAATATGACATGACATGATTACTGCAGACTGATTTATATTGATCAATATGACATGACATGATTACTGCAGACTGATTTATATTGATCAATACAACATAACAGGATTACTGCAGACTGATTTATATTGATCAATATGACATGACAGGATTACTGCAGACTGATTTAAATTGATCAATATGACATGACAGGATTACTGCAGACTGATTTAAATTGATCAATATGACATGACATGATTACTGCAGACTGATTTATATTGATCAATATGACATGACAGGATTACTGCAGACTGATTTAAATTGATCAATATGACATGACATGATTACTGCAGACTGATTTAAATTGATCAATATGACATGACATGATTACTGCAGACTGATTTATATTGATCAATATGACATGACATGATTACTGCAGACTGATTTATATTGATCAATATGACATGACAGGATTACTGCAGACTGATTTAAATTGATCAATATGACATGACATGATTACTGCAGACTGATTTAAATTGATCAATATGACATGACATGATTACTGCAGACTGATTTATATTGATCAATATGACATGACATGATTACTGCAGACTGATTTATATTGATCAATATGACATGACAGGATTACTGCAGACTGATTTATATTGATCAATATGACATAACAGGATTACTGCAGACTGATTTATATTGATCAATATGACATGACATGATTACTGCAGACTGATTTAAATTGATCAATATGACATGACATGATTACTGCAGACTGATTTAAATTGATCAATATGACATGACATGATTACTGCAGACTGATTTATATTGATCAATATGACATGACAGGATTACTGCAGACTGATTTATATTGATCAATATGACATAACAGGATTACTGCAGACTGATTTATATTGATCAATATGACATAACAGGATTACTGCAGACTGATTTATATTGATCAATATGACATGACATGATTACTGCAGACTGATTTATATTGATCAATATGACATAACAGGATTACTGCAGACTGATTTATATTGATCAATATGACATAACAGGATTACTGCAGACTGATTTATATTGATCAATATGACATGACAGGATTACTGCAGACTGATTTATATTGATCAATATGACATAACAGGATTACTGCAGACTGATTTATATTGATCAATATGACATGACATGATTACTGCAGACTGATTTATATTGATCAATATGACATGACAGGATTACTGCAGACTGATTTATATTGATCAATATGACATAACAGGATTACTGCAGACTGATTTATATTGATCAATATGACATAACAGGATTACTGCAGACTGATTTATATTGATCAATATGACATGACATGATTACTGCAGACTGATTTATATTGATCAATATGACATAACAGGATTACTGCAGACTGATTTATATTGATCAATATGACATAACAGGATTACTGCAGACTGATTTATATTGATCAATATGACATGACAGGATTACTGCAGACTGATTTATATTGATCAATATGACATAACAGGATTACTGCAGACTGATTTATATTGATCAATATGACATGACAGGATTACTGCAGACTGATTTATATTGATCAATATGACATGACAGGATTACTGCAGACTGATTTATATTGATCAATATGACATAACAGGATTACTGCAGACTGATTTATATTGATCCATATGACATAACAGGATTACTGCAGACTGATTTATATTGATCAATATGACATGACAGGATTACTGCAGACTGATTTATATTGATCAATATGACATAACAGGATTACTGCAGACTGATTTATATTGATCCATATGACATAACAGGATTACTGCAGACTGATTTATATTGATCAATATGACATGACAGGATTACTGCAGACTGATTTATATTGATCAATATGACATGACAGGATTACTGCAGACTGATTTATATTGATCAATATGACATGACAGGATTACTGCAGACTGATTTATATTGATCAATATGACATAACAGGATTACTGCAGACTGATTTATATTGATCAATATGACATAACAGGATTACTGCAGACTGATTTATATTGATCAATATGACATGACATGATTACTGCAGACTGATTTAAATTGATCAATATGACATGACAGGATTACTGCAGACTGATTTAAATTGATCAATATGACATGACATGATTACTGCAGACTGATTTATATTGATCAATATGACATGACAGGATTACTGCAGACTGATTTATATTGATCCATATGACATGACAGGATTACTGCAGACTGATTTAAATTGATCAATATGACATAACAGGATTACTGCAGACTGATTTATATTGATCAATATGACATGACATGATTACTGCAGACTGATTTAAATTGATCAATATGACATGACAGGATTACTGCAGACTGATTTAAATTGATCAATATGACATGACATGATTACTGCAGACTGATTTATATTGATCAATATGACATGACAGGATTACTGCAGACTGATTTATATTGATCAATATGACATGACATGATTACTGCAGACTGATTTATATTGATCAATATGACATGACAGGATTACTGCAGACTGATTTAAATTGATCAATATGACATGACAGGATTACTGCAGACTGATTTAAATTGATCAATATGACATGACATGATTACTGCAGACTGATTTATATTGATCAATATGACATGACAGGATTACTGCAGACTGATTTAAATTGATCAATATGACATGACATGATTACTGCAGACTGATTTAAATTGATCAATATGACATGACATGATTACTGCAGACTGATTTATATTGATCAATATGACATGACATGATTACTGCAGACTGATTTATATTGATCAATATGACATGACAGGATTACTGCAGACTGATTTAAATTGATCAATATGACATGACATGATTACTGCAGACTGATTTAAATTGATCAATATGACATGACATGATTACTGCAGACTGATTTATATTGATCAATATGACATGACATGATTACTGCAGACTGATTTATATTGATCAATATGACATGACAGGATTACTGCAGACTGATTTATATTGATCAATATGACATAACAGGATTACTGCAGACTGATTTATATTGATCAATATGACATGACATGATTACTGCAGACTGATTTAAATTGATCAATATGACATGACATGATTACTGCAGACTGATTTAAATTGATCAATATGACATGACATGATTACTGCAGACTGATTTATATTGATCAATATGACATGACAGGATTACTGCAGACTGATTTATATTGATCAATATGACATAACAGGATTACTGCAGACTGATTTATATTGATCAATATGACATAACAGGATTACTGCAGACTGATTTATATTGATCAATATGACATGACATGATTACTGCAGACTGATTTATATTGATCAATATGACATAACAGGATTACTGCAGACTGATTTATATTGATCAATATGACATAACAGGATTACTGCAGACTGATTTATATTGATCAATATGACATGACAGGATTACTGCAGACTGATTTATATTGATCAATATGACATAACAGGATTACTGCAGACTGATTTATATTGATCAATATGACATGACATGATTACTGCAGACTGATTTATATTGATCAATATGACATGACAGGATTACTGCAGACTGATTTATATTGATCAATATGACATAACAGGATTACTGCAGACTGATTTATATTGATCAATATGACATAACAGGATTACTGCAGACTGATTTATATTGATCAATATGACATGACATGATTACTGCAGACTGATTTATATTGATCAATATGACATAACAGGATTACTGCAGACTGATTTATATTGATCAATATGACATAACAGGATTACTGCAGACTGATTTATATTGATCAATATGACATGACAGGATTACTGCAGACTGATTTATATTGATCAATATGACATAACAGGATTACTGCAGACTGATTTATATTGATCAATATGACATGACAGGATTACTGCAGACTGATTTATATTGATCAATATGACATGACAGGATTACTGCAGACTGATTTATATTGATCAATATGACATAACAGGATTACTGCAGACTGATTTATATTGATCCATATGACATAACAGGATTACTGCAGACTGATTTATATTGATCAATATGACATGACAGGATTACTGCAGACTGATTTATATTGATCAATATGACATAACAGGATTACTGCAGACTGATTTATATTGATCCATATGACATAACAGGATTACTGCAGACTGATTTATATTGATCAATATGACATGACAGGATTACTGCAGACTGATTTATATTGATCAATATGACATGACAGGATTACTGCAGACTGATTTATATTGATCAATATGACATGACAGGATTACTGCAGACTGATTTATATTGATCAATATGACATAACAGGATTACTGCAGACTGATTTATATTGATCAATATGACATAACAGGATTACTGCAGACTGATTTATATTGATCAATATGACATGACATGATTACTGCAGACTGATTTAAATTGATCAATATGACATGACAGGATTACTGCAGACTGATTTAAATTGATCAATATGACATGACATGATTACTGCAGACTGATTTATATTGATCAATATGACATGACAGGATTACTGCAGACTGATTTATATTGATCCATATGACATGACAGGATTACTGCAGACTGATTTAAATTGATCAATATGACATAACAGGATTACTGCAGACTGATTTATATTGATCAATATGACATGACATGATTACTGCAGACTGATTTAAATTGATCAATATGACATGACAGGATTACTGCAGACTGATTTAAATTGATCAATATGACATGACATGATTACTGCAGACTGATTTATATTGATCAATATGACATGACAGGATTACTGCAGACTGATTTATATTGATCAATATGACATGACATGATTACTGCAGACTGATTTATATTGATCAATATGACATGACAGGATTACTGCAGACTGATTTATATTGATCAATATGACATGACAGGATTACTGCAGACTGATTTATATTGATCAATATGACATAACAGGATTACTGCAGACTGATTTATATTGATCAATATGACATGACAGGATTACTGCAGACTGATTTATATTGATCAATATGACATGACATGATTACTGCAGACTGATTTATATTGATCAATATGACATGACAGGATTACTGCAGACTGATTTATATTGATCAATATGACATGACAGGATTACTGCAGACTGATTTATATTGATCAATATGACATAACAGGATTACTGCAGACTGATTTATATTGATCAATATGACATGACAGGATTACTGCAGACTGATTTATATTGATCAATACAACATAACAGGATTACTGCAGACTGATTTATATTGATCAATATGACATGACAGGATTACTGCAGACTGATTTATATTGATCAATATGACATAACATGATTACTGCAGACTGATTTATATTGATCCATATGACATAACAGGATTACTGCAGACTGATTTATATTGATCCATATGACATGGAAATAATAATCTTATACATATTGTGTTACTTTGTGGATTTGGTAGTGTGTGTGTGTGTGTGTGTGTGTGTGTGTGTGTGTGTGTGTGTGTGTGTGTGTGTGTGTGTGTGTGTGTGTGTGTGTGTGTGTGTGTGTGTGTGTGTGTGTGTGTGTGTGTGTGTGTGTGTGTGTGTGTGTGTGTGTGTGTGCGTGCGTGCGTGCGTGCGCGCGCGCGCGTGCGTGCGTGCGTGCGTGCGTGCGTGCGTGTGTGTGTGTGTGCGTGCGTGTGTGTGTGTGTGCGTGCGTGCGTGCGTGTGTGTGTGTATGTGTGACGCATAGTGGGGTGTCAGTGTGTGTGTATGTGTGAGACGCGAGATGGAGTGTGTGTGTCTGTTTGTAGGGCGAGGTGGGGGGGGTGTAATCTCAGTATGCTCTCAGTGTGAATAGTGTCGAGGCTGTGAAGGTTCAGCAACCACCGCGAGTTGTGTGTGTGTGTGTGTGTGTGTGTGTGTGTGTGTGGGTGTGTGTGTGTGTGTGTGTGTGTGTGTGTGTGTGTGTGTGTGTGTATGTATGTATGTGTGTGTGTGTGTGTGTGCCTGTGTCTCCCTGTGTGTGTGTGTCTGTGTGTGTGTGTGTGTGTGTATGTATGTGTGTGTGTGTGTGTGTGTGCCTGTGTCTCCCTGTGTGTGTGTGTCTGTGTGTGTGTGTGTGTGTGTGTGTGTGTGTGTGTGTGTGTGTGTGTGTGTGTGTGTGTGTGTGAGAGAGACAGAGAGCATTGCGTTCCGTCTCTGACTGCCGTTTTGGTCCTTTATTCCTCTCTGTGTCTTTTGTAACGGTTCTCTACAGGGTGCGCCCAGCACTCTAGCAGATTACCCAGAAATCAAAGAGCAGGAAGAGGGCTAAACTATTTAAGACTTTTCTACAGAAACCAGAGCCAGTGACATCCCACCGCTTTGCAATTGAAAGTAGGGATTGAAATGAATTGACGCAAGTGAGAAACAGCTATGGTCCGTTGTTGTGTTCATAATAAATAAATAGCATTCAAACCTAATTCTCCTTTAATTCCAGATCAACCACAATTATTTTGAAGCTTACACTCTCTTTTACTGTGTGAATCCAGTAAACAATTGGGCCAATAAACCTTACATGAAATATAATTTATTTTGGAATATTAAAATAAATTGCTCACAGTTATTACATTATTATTATTATATTTTTTTAATATACATTTGAAAATACACTGAGTGTACAAAACATTAAGACCCCCCCCCCCCCCCCTTTTTTTTTTTGCCTTCATAACAACCTAAATTTGTCAGGGCGTGGACAAGATGTAGAAAGAGTTCCACAGGGATGCTGGCCCATGTTGACTCCAGTGCTTCCCACAGTTGGGTCAAGTTGGTTGGATGACCTTTGGGTGGTGGACCCACCTTGACACATACGGGAAACTGTTAAGCGTGACAAAGCCAGCAGCATTGCAGTTCTTGACACACTCAAACCAGTGCGCCTGGCCCCTATTACCATACCCTGGTTTAAAGGCACTTCAATCTTTAGTCTTGCCCATTCACCCTCTGAACGGCACACATACACAATACATGTCTCAATTGTCACAAGGCTTAACAATCTCAAGTCTTCTCCCCTTCATCTACGCTGATTGAAGTGGATTTAACAACGTGTCATCAATAAGGGATCATAGCTTTCACCTGGATTTTATCCTATTCTATTGTATCTTATTCTGTGCCGCTCTGACATTGCTCGTCCACATATTTATATATTCTATTGTATTCCTTTACTTTAGATTGTTAGATATTACGTTGTTAGAAATTACGTTGTTAGATATTACTTTGTTAGATATTACTTTGTTAGATATTACTGAACTGTCGGAGCTAGAAACACAAGCATTTTGCTACACCCGTTATAACATCTGCTAAACATGTGACAAAAAAACAATTTGATTCGATTTTGATTTTTGATTTTGATTTGATTCACCTGGTCAGTCTGTTAGGGGAAAGAGTGCTCATGATGTTTTGTATACTCAGTGTACATTTGGGAATGTGTCACTGTGTAGTTGAACATAGCGCTGGACGTGTTGTGTGACAGCATGTTCCTCTAGCTAACAGGCTGTATAATTCAGTGATATGCTGTGAATGGGACTAAGCTGTTCTGACGCTCCCGTCTCCTCTGTGACGCACAATGGTGCCAGAGATACAACCTGATTGGAATACTGTATGAACAGATTACTAATAACTACATTTAAATGGTTTAGAGCTCTAAGTTTTCAATTCATAATATCAATTAGGCACAAAGAAAAAATATATATATATTTTGAAAGTCAAAATTCATTGTAGTTGGTTTTAATATTGTGACTATAATCACATAAGACCTGGTTTTGGAACTGTTGTCTGTTTAGTATTGGTGTTTCGGAGACAGCAGAAATGCTGTGAGAGGACGGGGAGGTACCGAGAGAGAGAGAGAGATGTGCATGTCATTATGATTCTGTGGCCTGTTCTCCATGTGAGGTGTGAGCGACGGTGTAGCGCCTCCCTTCCCGTGCAGGGGTGTGGGGAGAATCTAATGGATTCAACATTCACACACACACACACACACACACACACACACACACACACACACACACACACACACACACACACACACAGAGAGAGAGAGACACAGGCACATACACACACACACAAAGAGAGACACACACACACACACACACACACACACACACACACAGAGACACACACACACAGAGAGAGAGACACACACACACACACACACACACATACACACACACACACACACACACACACACACACACACACACACACACACAAACACACAGAGACACACACACACACACACAGAGACACATACACACATACACACAGAGAGACACACACACACACAGAGAGAGAGAGACACACACACACACACACAGAGACACACACACACAGAGAGACACACACACACACACACACACACAGAGAGAGACACACACACACACAGAGAGAGACACACACACACACACACACACACACACACACACACAGAGACACACACACACACACACAGAGAGAGAGACACACACACACATACACACACAGAGACACATACACATACAGAGAGAGACACATCCACAGGCACACACACACACACACACACACACACAGAGACACACACACAGGCACGCAGCTCAGGGACCACGCCAGAGGGGACTCGTTACTGCTCCGGTGGCAACCAGGGTTGCCGTGGTGACACGCTGGGGGGCAGATGGTCTCCATGGCTGCTTTCTGTATTCTACACTCCCTGTGACTGATCTAGTACATCAGCCCCAAATCTCATTGGTTCACTGACGCTCCTTTAGGGCTTTGGTCCTTTGCGGTTGTCGAGAGCGTTTAGCTTCCTCTCTGTCACTGTCATATGTACGTAAACAGGGGTGAACCAAGGTAACCTGCCTAAATGACTACCAACCCGTAGCACTCATGTCTGTAGGCATGAAGTGCTTTGAAAGGCTGGTCATGGCTCACCATCAACACCATCGTCCAAGAAACCCTAAACCCACTCCAATTTGCATACCGGCCCAACAGATCCACAGATCCACAGATCCACGGCCCAACAGATCCACAATCTCTATTGCACACCACACTGCCCTTTCCCACCTGGACTAAAGGAACACCGATGTGAGAATGCTATTAATTGACTACAGCTCAGCGTTCAACACCATAGTGCCCTCAAAGCTCATCAATAAGCTAAGTACCCTGGGACTAAACACCTCCCTCTGCAACTGGATCCTGGACTTCCTCACGGGCCATCCCCAGGTGGTAAGGGTAGGTAACAACACATCCGCCACGCTGATCCTCAACACAGGGAACCCTCAGGGGTGCGTGCTCAGCCCCCTCCTGTACTTCCTGTTCACTCATGACTGCACGGACAGGTTCAACTCCAACACCTTCATTCAATTTGCCGATGATCCCTGACAACGACGAGACAGCCTATAGGGAGGAGGTCAGAGACCTGGCCGTGTGGTGCAAGGACAACAACCTCTCCCCCAACGTGATCAAGATAAAGGAGATGATTGTGGACTACAGGAAAAAGAGCCACGAGCACACCCGCATTTTCACCGACGGGGCTGCAGTGGAGCAGGTTGAGAGCTTCAAGTTCCTTGGTGTCCACATCACCAACAAGCTAACATGGCCCAAGTACATCAAGACAGTCGTGAAGAGGGCATGACAAAGCCTATTCCCCCTCAGGAGACTGAAAAGATTTGGCATGGGTCCTCAGATCCTCAAAAGGTTCTACAGCTGCACCATTGAGAGCATCCTGACTGGTTGCATCACTGCCTGATATGGCAACTGCTCGGCCTCCGACTGCAAGGCACTACAGAGGGTAGTGCGAACGGCCCAGTACATCACTGGGGCCAACCTTCCTGCCACCCAGGACCTCTATACCAGGTGGTGTCAGAGGAAGGCCCTAAAAATTGTCAAAGACTCCAGCCAACCTAGTCATAGACTGTTCTCTCTGCTACCGCACAGCAAGCGGTACCGGAGCGCCAAGACTAGGTCCAAGAGGCTTCTAAACAGCTTCTACCCCCAAGCCATAAGACTCCTGAACATCTAGTCAAACGGCTACCCAGAGAATTTATATTGCCCCCTTCCCCTTTCCACATCACTACCACTCTCTGTTGTTATCTATCCATAATCACTTTATTAACTGTACCTACATGTACAGTTGAAGTTGGAAGTTTACATACACCTTAGCCAAATACATTTAAACTCAGTTTTTCACAATTCCTGATATTTAATCCTAGTAAAAATTCCCTGTCTTAGGTCAGTTAGGATCACCACTTTATCTTAAGAATGTGAATATCAGAATAATAGTAGAGAGAATGATTTATTTCAGCATTTATTTATTTCATCACATTCCCAGTGGGTCAGAAGTTTACATACACTCAATTAGTATTTGGTAGCATTGCATTTAAATTGTTTAACTTGGGTCAAACGTTTCGGGTAGCCTTCCACAAGCTTCCCACAATAAGTTAGGTGAATTCTGTCCTATTCCTCCTGGCAGAGCTGGTGTAACTGAGGCAGGTTTGTAGGACTCCTTGATCACACACACTTTTTCAGTTCTGCCCACAAATTTTCATAGGCTTGAGGTCAGGGCTTTGTGATGGCCACTCCAATAACTTGACTTTGTTGTCCTTAATCCCTTTTGCCACAACCTTGGAAGTATGCTTGGGGTTATTGTCCATTTGGAAGACCCATTTGCGACCAAGCTTTAACTTCCTGACGGATGTCTTGAGATGTTGCCTCAATATGTCCACGTAAATTTCCATTCCTCATGTGCCATCTATTTTGTAAAGTGCATCAGTCCCTCCTGCAGCAAAGCAGCCCCACAACATGATGCTGCCACCCCTGTGCTTCACGGTTGGGATGGTGTTCTTCGGCTTGCAAGCCTCCCCCTCTTTCCTCCAAACATAACCGTGGTCATTTTGACCAAACAGTTCCATTTTTGTTTTATCAGACCAGAGGTCTTCAAAAAGTGTGCAGTTGCAAACCGCAGTCTGACTTTTTTATGGTGTTTTTGGAGCAGTGACTTCTTCCTTGCTGAGTGGCCTTTCAGGTTATGTTGATAGAGGACTGGTTTTAATGTGGATATAGATCATTTTGTACCTGTTTCCTCCAGCATCTTCACAAGGTCCTTTGCTGTTGTTCTGGGATTGATTTGCACTTTTCGCACCAAAATGCGTTCATCTCTAGGAGACAGAAGCATCTCCTTCCTGAGTGGTATGACGGCTACATGGTCCCATGGTGTTTATACTTGTGTACTATTGTTTGTACAGATGGACGTGGTACCTTCAGGCGTTTGGATATTGCTCCCAAGGATGAACCAGACTTGTGGAGGTCTACAATTTATTTTCTGGGGTCTCGACGGATTTATTTTGATTTTCCCATGATATCAAGCAAAGAGGCACTGAGTTCGAAGTAGGCCTTGAAATAATTCCCCAGGTACACCTCCAATTGACTCGAATGATGTCAATTAGCCTATCAGAAGCTTCTAAAGTCATGACATAATTTTCAGGAATTTTCCAAGCTGTTTAAAAGGCACAGTCAATTTAGTGTATGTAAACTTCTGACCCACTGGAATTGTGATACAGCGAGTTATAAGTGAAATAATCTGTCTGTTAACAATTGTTGGAAAAATGACTTGTGTCATACACAAAGTAGATGTCCTAACTGACTTGCCAAAATATAGTTTGTTAACAAGAAATTTGTGGAGTGGTTGAAAAATGAGTTTTTATGACTCCAACCTAAGTGTTTGTAAACTTCCGACTTCAACTGTACATTTTACCTCAACTAACCGGTGCCCCGCACATTGACTCTGTAACGGCACCCCTCTGTATATATTGTTCTTTTTTAATGCTGCTCTTTAATTACTTGTTACTTCTATCTCTTATTCTTATCCTTGTGTTTTATTAACTGCATTGTTGGTTAGGGGCTCGTAAGCAAACATTTCACTCAGCGCATGTGACAAATAACATTTGATTTGATTTGATTTATTTAGGTTTCTACGTGATCACCTGTGAGTCTGTAGAAAACTGTTCCTGTGTTTCCTGGCTCAGTCTGACCTTACGTCTGCTCTAGTGTCTCCACGAGCTCTGTTTCCTCTCCATGTCAGATTCACAAACCCACTCAGAGAATGTTGTACATTTTAGTGAGCGAGAAGGATTTCACTCCCAATGTGTTTTACATTGGACTAGCGTTATTTGACATTAGGTGTGAACACCTGTGTCTCTAGTCGAACTGGTCCTGTAGTCTAACCTATGTCCTCCTGCCTGTTGTGTTGTGTCTCCAGGAGTCTTAGCGGTGGCTGCAGCAGAGTGATCCAGTAGTAGCAGGGTAAGATAAGTTCGAGGTCAAGATGGCGGGGCTGCTGCCCTCCGCCAACCGTTACCTCCTCTTGCTCCTGGGGGTTCTGTCTGTGGCCCACGCCTCCATCTTCCTCAAGGCCTCCTTCCAGAGAGACCGCCGTAACATCAGGCCCAACATCATCCTCATTCTCACTGATGACCAGGACATGGAGCTCGGTGAGTCTGGCTTCACAACAAGGTTCTCGAACCCTGTTCCCGGTAGAACTTCCGTCCTCCAGGTTTTCACTCCAGCCCTAATCTAGCGCACCTGTTTCTAGTAATTAGCTGATTGAGCAGATGAATCAGGTGAGTTACTCTGGGGAAAGAGAGGAACAAACTAACATATTCCCAGATGTTATTTTCCTACATATTTAATTTATCTGTATGTCTGAGTACGTCTCACTATGTCCCTGTCACACAAAGACATGTTTGTCTCGTAACAGTTAACATAGACAAGGAGGTGCCATCTCATTATGTCCCTGTCTGGTAACAGTTAACATAGACAAGGAGGTGCCATCTCATTATGTCCCTGTCTGGTAACAGTTAACATAGACAAGGAGGTGCCATCTCATTATGTCCCTGTCTGGTAACAGTTAACATAGACAAGGAGGTGCCATCTCATTATGTCCCTGTCTGGTAACAGTTAACATAGACAAGGAGGTGCCATCTCATTATGTCCCTGTCTGGTAACAGTTAACATAGACAAGGAGGTGCCATCTCATTATGTCCCTGTCTGGTAACAGTTAACATAGACAAGGAGGTGCCATCTCATTATGTCCCTGTCTGGTAACAGTTAACATAGACAAGGAGGTGCCATCTCATTATGTCCCTGTCTGGTAACAGTTAACATAGACAAGGAGGTGCCATCTCATTATGTCCCTGTCTGGTAACAGTTAACATAGACAAGGAGGTGCCATCTCATTATGTCCCTGTCTGGTAACAGTTAACATAGACAAGGAGGTGCCATCTCATTATGTCCCTGTCTGGTAACAGTTAACATAGACAAGGAGGTGCCATCTCATTATGTCCCTGTCTGGTAACAGTTAACATAGACAAGGAGGTGCCATCTCATTATGTCCCTGTCTGGTAACAGTTAACATAGACAAGGAGGTGCCATCTCATTATGTCCCTGTCTGGTAACAGTTAACATGGACAAGGAGGTGCCATCTCATTATGTCCCTGTCTGGTAACAGTTAACATAGACAAGGAGGTGCCATCTCATTATGTCCCTGTCTGGTAACAGTTAACATGGACAAGGAGGTGCCATCTCATTATGTCCCTGTCTGGTAACAGTTAACATAGACAAGGAGGTGCCATCTCATTATGTCCCTGTCTGGTAACAGTTAACATGGACAAGGAGGTGCCATCTCATTATGTCCCTGTCTGGTAACAGTTAACATAGACAAGGAGGTGCCATCTCATTATGTCCCTGTCTGGTAACAGTTAACATGGACAAGGAGGTGCCATCTCATTATGTCCCTGTCTGGTAACAGTTAACATAGACAAGGAGGTGCCATCTCATTATGTCCCTGTCTGGTAACAGTTAACATAGACAAGGAGGTGCCATCTCATTATGTCCCTGTCTGGTAACAGTTAACATGGACAAGGAGGTGCCGTCTCCCAGACTGTCTACTAATGATCTGCTTTTGTTTGTTACCCTCCATCTGACAGTGTGGCCTGTCTTCCTGAGTGCTGCTGAGCTTGACGCCAGCTCTGTCTCTTCCTGTCTCTCTCTTTCGCTGTCTCTCTCTTTCTCTCCCTTTGTTTCACTGTCTCTCTTCTTCCTAGACCAGGGATAGGCAACGCCAGACTCTTTGGTGGCCTGATTGGTGTCACACTTCTGCCCCAGCCCCAGCTAACACACCTGACTCCAATAATCAACTAATCATGATCTTCAGTTTGGAACCCAATTAGTTTAATCAGTTGTGTTTGCTGGGGATAGTGTCACACCACTCCAGCCCTTAAGGACTGGAGTTGCCCACCCCCTAGACTCTCTCAGTCAGACAGACAGCTAGAGTTCCCCACCCCTTAGACTCTCTCAGTCAGACAGACAGCTAGAGTTCCCCACCCCTTAGACTCTCTCAATCAGTCAGACAGACAGACAGACAGACAGACAGACAGACAGACAGACAGACAGACAGACAGACAGACAGACAGACAGACAGACAGACAGACAGCTAGAGTTCCCCACCCCTTAGACTCTCTCAGTCAGACAGACAGACAGACAGACAGACAGACAGACAGACAGACAGACAGACAGACAGACAGACAGACAGACAGCTAGAGTTCCCCACCCCTTAGACTCTCTCAGTCAGTCAGACAGACAGACAGACAGACAGACAGACAGACAGACAGACAGTTAGAATTCCCCACCCCCTAGACTCTCTGACAGACAGACAGACAGACAGACAGCTAGAGTTCCCCACCCCTTAGACTCTCTCAGTCAGTCAGACAGACAGACAGACAGACAGACAGACAGACAGACAGACAGTTAGAATTCCCCACCCCCTAGACTCTCTGTCAGACAGACAGTCAGACAGACAGACAGACAGCTAGAGTTCCCCACCCCTTAGACTCTCTCAGTCAGACAGACAGACAGCTAGAGTTCCCCACCCCTTAGACTCTCTCAGTCAGACAGACAGACAGACAGACAGACAGACAGACAGACAGACAGACAGACAGACAGACAGAGAAATGATGGTCAGTCTTCTACGCAGCTGCCATTGTCAAAGGCACACCAAGCCAGATGCCGCGTGACACCCTCTCACTGAGAGGAACTCTTTGGCACGT
>NC_048580.1:67836197-67841197 GCF_013265735.2 Oncorhynchus mykiss | reverse complement strand
TGATCTATTACAGGATCAATTATAGTAGCCCTAATCTCATCTGAGACTACAGCTCTTGATCTTCCTCTCAGTCTTCTTCCACCACTCATACGTACTCCTCTCCCTCTCCCAGCCACTCTTCTTCCTCTGTCAGCCACTTCTCTCTCTCTGGCTGAGAGAGAAGTGGCTGATAATGAAATTGAAAGACTACCTGGGTAGGTGTTCAGATACAATGGGAATCAGCTGTGGTTGGTCTAATTGTTTTGATAGTATTTCATTTTTTAGATTTGGAATATATTTCAATACGATATTACTGTAGAAATGTATCACATTTATGTCTTATTCAACATAAGTTTAACAGTTTTGAAAAGATTATGTAAACATGTGTAAATTGGCCTGTAGGTTCACAGAGTTTTGGTGGTGTTCGTGTCTGAGTGAGAAAAGAGTTCATGAAAATTGAAAGATGTAGTCATTGAATGCGTTTTGAGCCAAAGCAATGAAAAACGATCCACAGTTTAGCCCACATAGACTGCTGTGGTGCTCACTGTGTGAAGAGTTTTGAAAAAGTGACCTAAGTATTGAGAAATGGGTCCTAGCGATTGTAAAAAAAAAACTTTAAATAGGAGGGAACTTTCCCCTCCCTGTCTGAACCTCTGTAGGACAGTGTTAACATCTCTCAGCATGGCCAGCCCTGTGTTTTGACCTTTGTGTCTGGTTGTTAAAGCCCTGGCGATTGTCTCTGAAAAGGTCAAGGACTTCAGGACTTCCTCTGTCTGTTAACTTTACCCTGCCCTTCTTGTGTGTTTGTGTGTGTGTATGTGTGTGTGTGTGTGTGTGTGTGTGTGTGTGTGTGTGTGTGTGTGTGTGTGTGTGTGTGTGTGTGTGTGTGTGTGTGTGTGTGTGTGTGTGTGTGTGTGTGTGTGTTTGTATGTGTGTGTGTGTGTCTGTTTGTATGTGTGTGGTGGGGTTGTGCCCTCCTCTCCTCTGTGTTGTTTGTTTAATCTTCTTCCAGAAGACAGACAGCAAGATCCTTCTCCCATCATCCCATCCCTCCTCCTTCCTTCTCCCCTCATCCCATCTCTCCTCCTTCCTTCTCCCCTCATCACATCCCTCCTCCTTCCTTCTCCCCTCATCACATCCCTCCTCCTTCCTTCTCCCCTCATCACATCCCTCCTCCTTCCTTCTCCCCTCATCACATCCCTCCTCCTTCCTTCTCTCTTTATCCCCTCCCTCCTCCTTCCTTCTCACATCATCCCATCCCTCCTCCTTCCTTCTCCCTTTATCCCCTCCCTCCTCCTTCCTTCTCCCCTCATCACATCTCTCCTCCTTCCTTCTCTCTCCATCACATCTCTCCTCCTTCCTTCTCTCTCCATCACATCTCTCCTCCTTCCTTCTCCCCTCATCACCTCTCCTCCTTCCTTCTCCCTCCATCACATCTCTCCTCCATCCTTCTCCCTCCATCACATCTCTCCTCCTGCCTTCTCCCCTCACCCTCCCTCCTCCTTCCTTCTCTCACACATGAGCAGAGCAGATGCCATGCTAAGTGGTGTGTGGGGGCTGCCTCCCGCTTGTCACATGTCAGTCTGAAACAGAGCAGATCTGACCCTGGTGTGTGTTTCTCTCGCTCCGCCTCTCTCTTTCAATTCCATTCCATTTCAATGTAAGGGGTTTATCGGCATGGGAAACATGTTAATATTGCCAAAGCAAGTGAACTAGATAATAACCAAAAGTGAAATAAACAATAAGAATTAACAGTAAACATTATACACACAGAAGTTCCAAATGAATAAAGACATGACACATGTCATATTTTGCATATATACACTGTTGTAACAATGTGCAAATAGTTAAAGTACAAAATAAACATAAATATGGGTTGTATTTACAATGGTGTTTGTTCTTCACTGGTTGCCCTTTTCTTGTGGCAACAGGTCACAAATCTTGCTACTGTGATGGCACACTGTGGTATTTCACCCAGTAGATATGGGAGTTTATCAAAATTAGGTCTGTTTTGAGATTCTTTGTGTAATCTTAGGGAAATATGTGCTTCTAATATGGTCATACATTTGGCATCTCCACCTCATTTTGTGGGCAGTGTGCACATAGCCTGTCTTCTCTTGAGAGCCAGGTCTTCCTACGGCGGCCTTTCTCAATAGCAAGGCTCACTGAGTTTGTACATAATCACAGCTTTCCTTTTTTCTTTCTCTCTCTCTCTCTCTCTCTCTCTCTCTCTCTCTCTCTCTCTCTCTCTCGCTCTCTCTCTCTCTCTGCCTCTCCATCTGTCTCTCTCTGCCTCTTTCTCTCTCTCTCTCTGCCTCTCCATCTCTCTCTCTCTCTCTCTCTCTCTCTCTCTCTCTCTCTCTCTCTCTCTCTCTCTCTCCGTCTCTCTCTCTCTCCGTCTCTCTCTCTCTCTCTGTCTCTCTCTCTCTCTCTCTCTCTCTCTCTGTCTCTCTATCTGTCTCTCTCCGTCTCTCTCTCTCTCTTTCTCCGTCTCTCTCTCTCTCTCCGTCTCTCTCTCTCTGTCTCTCTCTCTCTCTCTCTGTCTCTCTCTCTCTCTGTCTCTCTCTCTCTCTGCCTCTCCATCTCTCTCTCTCCGTCTCTCTCTCTCTCTCCGTCTCTCTCTCTCTCTCCGTCTCTCTCTCTCTGTCTCTCTCTCTCTGCCTCTCCATCTCTCAATTCAATTTCAATTCAAGGGCTTTATTGGCATGGGAAACATGTGTTAACATTGCCAAAGCAAGTGAGGTAGACAACATACAAAGTGAATATATAAAGTGAAAAACAACAAAAATTAACAGTAAACATTACACATACAGAGGTTTCAAAACAGTAAAGACATTACAAATGTCATATTATATATATATACAGTGTTTTAACAATGTACAAATGGTTAAAGGACACAAGATAAAATAAATAAGCATAAATATGGGTTGTATTTACAATGGTGTGTGTTCTTCACTGGTTGCCCTTTTCTCATGGCAACAGGTCACAAATCTTGCTGCTGTGATGGCACACTGTGGAATTTCACCCAGTAGATATGGGAGTTTTTCAAATTTGGATTTGTTTTCGAAATCTTTGTGGATCTGTGTAATCTGAGGGAAATATGTCTCTCTAATATGGTCATACATTGTACATCTCTCTCTCTCTCTCTCTCTCTCTCTCTCTCTCTCTCTCTCTCTCTCTCTCTCTCTCTCTCACACACTATCACTTACTTCTCTCCCTGTCTCTCTATTTCTCTCTCTCTCTCTCTCACACACACACTATCACTTACTTTCTCTCCCTGTCTCTCTCTCTTTCCCCCTCGTCAGGCTCCATGCAGGTCATGAATAAGACACGTGGTATCATGGAGCAGGGCGGGACTCACTTCTCCAACGCCTTTGTGACCACGCCCATGTGCTGTCCTTCACGCTCCTCCATGTTGACGGGGAAGTACGTTCACAACCACAACACCTACACCAACAATGAGAACTGTTCCTCCCCCTCCTGGCAGGCCCAGCACGAGACTAGGACCTTCGGAGTGTACCTCAACAACACTGGCTACAGGACAGGTCAGTAGTCCGTACAGATTGACACACACACACACACACACACACACACACACACACACACACACACACACACACACACACACACACACACACACACACACGTTTACTTGAAGTCATCACTTATCTCTTAATCAATTGAGGCAAACACTATTTTAATTGAGAATTCAAACATCTTTCTTAATTAGATTACACATTTCACACTCTGTTAGGACTTGTGAAAGCCATTAGATGTGTTCAGTCCTGCCTGGTGTTCTGTTCTATCCTGCCTGGTGTTATGTTCTATCTTGTCAGTTGTTCTGTTCTATCCTGTCTGGTGTTCTGTTCTATCCTGCCTGGTGTTCTGTTCTATCCTGCCTGGTGTTCTGTTCTATCCTGTCTGGTGTTCTGTTCTATCCTGTCTGGTGTTCTGTTCTATCCTGTCTGGTGTTCTGGTCTATCCTGTCTGGTGTTCTGTTCTATCCTGTCTGGTGTTCTGGTCTATCCTGTCTGGTGTTCTGTTCTATCCTGTCTGGTGTTCTGTTCTATCCTGTCTGGTGTTCTGTTCTATCCTGCCTGGTGTTCTGTTCTATCCTGTCTGGTGTTCTGTTCTATCCTGTCTGGTGTTCTGTTCTATCCTGTCTGGTGTTCTGTTCTATCCTGCCTGGTGTTCTGTTCTATCCTGTCTGGCGTTCTGTTCTATCCTGTCTGGTGTTCTGTTCTATCCTGTCTGGTGTTCTGTTCTATCCTGTCAGTTGTTCTGGTCTATCCTGTCTGGTGTTCTGTTCTATCCTGTCTGGTGTTCTGTTCTATCCTGTCAGTTGTTCTGGTCTATCCTGTCTGGTGTTCTGTTCTATCCTGTCTGGTGTTCTGTTTTATCCTGTCTGGTGTTCTGGTCTATCCTGTCTGGTGTTCTGGTCTATCCTGCCTGGTGTTCTGTTCTATCCTGTCTGGTGTTCTGTTCTATCCTGTCTGGTGTTCTGTTCTATCCTGTCAGTTGTTCTGTTCTATCCTGCCTGGTGTTCTGTTCTATCCTGTCTGGTGTTCTGTTCTATCCTGTCAGTTGTTCTGTTCTATCCTGTCTGGTGTTCTGTTCTATCCTGTCTGGTGTTCTGTTCTATCCTGTCTGGTGTTCTGTTCTATCCTGCCTGGTGTTCTGTTCTATTCTGCCTGGTGTTCTGTTCTATCCTGTCTGGTGTTCTGTTCTATCCTGTCTGGTGTTCTGTTCTATCCTGTCTGGTGTTCTGTTCTATCCTGTCAGTTGTTCTGTTCTATCCTGCCTGGTGTTCTGTTCTATCCTGTCTGGTGTTCTGTTCTATCCTGTCTGGTGTTCTGGTCTATCCTGTCTGGTGTTCTGTTCTATCCTGTCAGTTGTTCTGTTCCATCCTGCCTGGTGTTCTGTTCTATCTTGTCAGTTGTTCTGTTCTATCCTGCCTGGTGTTCTGTTCTATCTTGTCAGTTGTTCTTTTCTATCCTGCCTGGTGTTCTGTTCTATCCTGT
>NC_048580.1:67793697-67831197 GCF_013265735.2 Oncorhynchus mykiss | reverse complement strand
CAATGCAGGTGTAGAAGCACGGTGGCTAGGAAAAACTCCCTAGAAAGGCCAAAACCTAGGAAGAAACCTAGAGAGGAACCAGGCTATGTGGGGTGGCCAGTCCTCTTCTGGCTGTGCCGGGTGGAGATTATAACAAAACATGGTCAAGATGTTCAAATGTTCATAAATGACCAGCATGGTAGAATAATAATAAGGCAGAATAGTTTAAACTGGAGCAGCAGCACAGTCAAGTGGACTGGGGACAGCAAGGAGTCATCATGTCAGGTATTCCTGGGGCATGGTCCTAGGGCTCAGGTCCTCCGAGAGAGAGAAAGAAAGAGAGAATTAGAGAGAGCATATGTGGGATGGCCAGTCCTCTTCTGGCTGTGCCGGGTGGAGATTATAACAGAACATGGCCAAGATGTTCAAATGTTCATAAATGACCAGCATGGTCGAATAATAATAAGGCAGAACAGTTGAAACTGGAGCAGCAGCACAGCCAGGTGGACTGGGGACAGCAAGGAGTCATCATGTCAGGTAGTCCTGGGGCATGGTCCTAGGGCTCAGGTCCTCCGAGAGAGAGAAAGAGAGAAGGAGAGAATTAGAGAATGCACACTTAGATTCACACAGGACACCAAATAGGACAGGAGAAGTACTCCAGATATAACAAACTGACCCTAGCCCCCCGACACATAAACTACTGCAGCATAAATACTGGAGGCTGAGACAGGAGGGGTCAGGAGACACTGTGGCCCATTCCGAGGACACCCCCGGACAGGGCCAAACAGGAAGGATATAACCCCACCCACTTTGCCAAAGCACAGCCCCCACACCACTAGAGGGATATCTTCAACCACCAACTTACCATCCTGAGACAAGGCTGAGTATAGCCCACAAAGACCTCCGCCACGGCACAACCCAAGGGGGGTTCAGTCGGCTTGGTCTCAGAGGTGGAACCCTGGTCCTTGGCATTCCTTCAGTCGGCTTGGTCTCAGAGGTGGAACCCTGGTCCTTGGCATTCCTTCAGTCGGCTTGGTCTCAGAGCTGGAACTCTTGTCATTGTCATTCCTTCAGTCGGCTTGGTCTCAGAGGTGGAACCCTGGTCCTTGGCATTCCTTCAGTCGGCTTGGTCTCAGAGCTGGAACTCTTGTCATTGTCATTCCTTCAGTCGGCTTGGTCTCAGAGGTGGAACCCTGGTCCTTGGCATTCCTTCAGTCGGCTTGGTCTCAGAGGTGGAACCCTGGTCCTTGGCATTCCTTCAGTCGGCTTGGTCTCAGAGGTGGAACCCTGGTCCTTGGCATTCCTTCAGTCGGCTTGGTCTCAGAGGTGGAACCCTGGTCCTTGGCATTCCTTCAGTCGGCTTGGTCTCAGAGGTGGAACCCTGGTCCTTGGCATTCCTTCAGTCTCCATTGTCATGTCTGAGTAGAGAGAGGGATCTATTTGAAGACATTGTTCATTGTAATAGTACATCAGCTACACCTGTGAAGTGGTGAAACGTTTTAATTCCACCTAGCAAAGGGTGACTTGCAAAAAGCATTTCAGGAGAATCAAGCGGACACACAGACATTTGTGGAAAGCGTATTTACTGATGTCCCCTTTCATTGTGTGGATGTTAAATCAGCGTGTCGTCCTTCTGCAGGACTACTTTACTGACCTCATCACAGAGGATGGCATCAACTACTTCCGCTCGTCTAAGAGGATGTACCCTCACCGGCCAGTGATGATGGTGATGAGCCATGCAGCCCCCCATGGGCCAGAAGACTCAGCACCCCAGTACAGCACTGCCTTTCCCAACGCATCCCAGCACATGTGAGTGTCTGACACACACACACACACACACACACGCACGCACGCACGCACGCACATACACTGAAGTGGGTTTACTGTGTAAGTGAAACAAGATCACAACATCAATCTGACTCATGCACTTGCAAAAACAGAACATGAACCTTTTATGCAGTGAGGTTTTTATCGAGTGGAGGCTTGGATGTGAGGCTATCGGGTATAAACAAGGTATCTTGCATCAATGAGTAATGTTGAGAAATAGATATGATCTCTTAGAAAAATATGTATTTTTTGTTCTCTCCTTCTTCTCAGAACTGTCTCTCTTAAAGGCCCAGTGCAGTCAAAAACATGATTTCCTGTGTTATATATACACACTACCAGTCAAAAGTTTGGACATACCTTCTCATTCAAGGGTTTTTCTTTATTTTTACTATTTTCTACATTGCAGAATAATAGTGAAGACATCAACACTATGAAATAGCACATATGGAACCAAATCAAAATATATTTTATATTTTCAAAGTATCCGCCCTTTTCCTTGATGACAGCTTTGCACATTCTTGGCATTATCTCAACCAGCTTCATGAGGTAGTCACCAGGAATGTGTTTCAATTAAACAGGTGTGCCTTGTTAAAAGTTCATTTGTAGAATGTATTTCCTTCTTAATGCACTTGAGCCAATCAGTTGTGTTGTGACAAGGTAGGGGTGGTATACAGAAATAGCCCTATTTGGTATGAGCCCAACTCCATTGTCATGTCTTTGGCTATGCCAGATTAAGTGATATCGCATTCTATACTCTAAAATCCTTTCTCCGTAATTAATATTACCTGATTGAGAATATCGTGTAAATGTAATTAACTAGAGAGTCGGGGCACCACTAAATAATATTTATAGAGCTGTTATCTTCTGAATAAAATCTTAAAGACCTAGTAAAATTTTACATCAATAGCAGTCAATATTAATCATCACCTTAATTCAGTCTCATCTGAAAGTTGTAAATTCTTGGTTATCTTCACGAACCCTGGCTAACAAGTTGAATCAGCAATACAAAATTGGGTTTAATTATTTATTTACTAAATACCTAACTAATCACACAGAATTACATATACACAGAATGAATTATACCTTGATTACAAATTACGTCATAAAGGAAAACGTCCCTAGCGGGCGACACACAAAAGAAAAGGAGCTGGGTTTGAGTGAAAGAGCGGGAAGACTGAGGGACAAAGGGAGAAGCTGTGCTATCGTAAATACAGTATCTTATGCATTCTAAATTACCGCCCATTTGGAAAAGGAAAATGGAATAAATATTTACTCTGAGCTGCGCTTCGGTAGGTTGGTGGTAGATGGAAGGCCGTGTTGCCAAACCGAGTCCTTTGTCCTTTGAAGAATGTCTCTGGTGGTCAATTGGATACGTTGTAGTAATGTTGTTGTGTGGGAGACGGGATACTCTGTCTGTTCTTTCCTAGCCCGCGTTTGCGGCTGCTGTTGCTAACTCAACAGCTAGGAGGTATCACTTCTGTAGTGAATAAGAGTTCAAAGTTCATACCATTTGCAACCAAAGCTCACGCTGAGGTTGGCATAGTTCTGTAGTTGACATGTTAGTCCTTTTAACTCAGAGGCTGCAGACCTCACATACTTGGAACAGGAGGTTACGTTTTCGTCAAGGCTTTATTTAGTGGAGCGAGAAGAGGGTTGTTTGAAAAGTTTTATAACCCATGTCTCTTCACAGGGGTGGGCCACTGATTGAGCAGAGCCCTAACCTTATGAAAACCCAAATCTCTCATTTGGAAGCAAAAATTACATTTAATCTCTTCACCAATAATTTTATATTCAAACATTTAATTTGAACAACAATTCCATGTGACTCCAATAACTACAATGTGCAGACTTTCCACGGTAGAGTTTATGTCATCCTATCATTGATGAGAATGTCCCAGATGACAACCGAACTGACATCATATTCATTAAGTACCACGGCATACTGGTCGGATTACCAGAATATAGTTCATTTCCCCCCACCTTCTGATGTTCCCAGAATCTCTATGTTACCCAAGGGGTTTTCAAATGTAACATCAGTAGGGTAGAGAGAGGAAAAAGGGGGGAAGAGGTATTTATGACTGTCATAAACCTACCCCCAGGCCAACGTCATGACCCCCCATGTTGGGTTAAATCTTGCGATTAACCTGCATGTTGCAAACCAACATAAAAATGACCGTGGGTTGTCCTGGTTGTGGACCATCATTGTGGTCCCCATCTGGTGGTCGACCCGGGTAGGGTTTCTGCAAATGAAGAAGTCCGCTCCATGGCTGGGCAGCGGATGTCCGGATTGGGATCGCCGTTCCGGACCCGTCGTCTGGTCGTCCAGACTGGAAGATCTGGGCAGTAACTTAGGTAGATGTTAACAACGCACACACACTCATGAAATATATCATTACATTTCCTCCCAAATGAGCAGCGTTGTGGCACTAACTGATGGTTGTATGGGGAAGTTGTTTATGGCTCTATCACTTTCTACGTGCCGAAGAAAATGAAACAAAATGAATGAAAGCATAAACAAAACAAAATATAGTTAGTTCTATCTACGTCCATGGTCTTGGCAAAATGACCCTATCATTGTCTAATGTCATATCTAGGGCTTTCCTAATTTGCGGGGTGTTTCTTAGGGTACTATCCTAAGTTGATAACTATAACTACGTGTACAGCTGTAAGGCACTAGTTTTGGGCAGTCTACAGCGATGACCTATGGACTTATGAGAAGAAAACTGGTGAGTACTGTAGCTGTAGAGTCAAAGGCCTCAAAATAAATGTTCAACTTTACTAAGGCTGGTATTTTACTCGGCCCCTTAAGTGATCCTAGCATAAATCCTAATTGGTTGTTCCGTTGTGCATGTGAGATTATGCTTACACAAGCACACATGTCAAGGGAAGGAAACCAAGTATCCTGGCAGATTACAACTTGTTCAGAATGAGTCTGACGTAGTCAGGTCATTTTCAGGTCAATGCCTGGAGGTCAGTCAGAATTGGTGTCGAGGGAGTCTGTAGTGGTTTTACTACCAGTCACTGTCTTCCACTATTGTAGTGGCGGTAGGTATGAAGAAGTATACCTCATAGCTATGTTATCCACGGAGGAGCTAACCTCATGAAGGAAGTACTCTAAGTATTAGACCAGTAGTACGTGGTGTGATCGTGGTTCATGACTCTAATAACTTTTCTCCTGAACAGAGGGTTCTATTTATTAGCGGCGTGTGTGTTAACCATTGGAAGAATGTAATGGAGATTCCCTTCCCCGTGTTGCACTCTGAGTGACTCCTCTGTCGCTATTATCAATAGCAATTTAACTTGTGAGGTTACTTATCCTCTTACTGAGTGTTGCTGGACTGACTGTCATACTGGTACTCAAGGGGTCCAGTTGTCCTACAGATTTATTCTGAAATGTTATCCTACAGGAATACATGATTAGAGCATTTTGCTAGTTGTCTTGTAGTGACTACTACAGATGGCAAAGAATCATTTTTGTCATAAACCTACCTCCAGGCCAACGTCATGACACCATATAATGGCAAGAACATCTCAAATAAGAGAAAAGACAGTCCATCATTACTTTAAGACATGAAGGTCAGTCAATACGGAAAATGTCAAGAACATTGAAAGTTTCTTCAAGTGCAGTCGCAAAAGCCATCAAACGCTATGATGAAACTGTCTCTCATGAGGATCGCCACAGGAAAGGAAGACCCAGAGTTACCTCTGCTGCAGAGGATAAGGTTATTGGAGTTACCAGCCTCAGAAATTGCAGCCCAAATAAATTATTCACAGAGTTCAAGTAAAAGACACATCTCAACATTAACTGTTCAGAGGAGACTGCGTGAATCAGGCCTTCCTGGTCGAATTGCTGCAAAGAAACCACTACTAAAGGACACCAATAATAAGAAGAGACTTGGTTGGGCCAAGAAACACGAGCAATGGACATTAGACCGGTAGAAATCTGTCTTTTGTCCTTGAAATCTGTCCTTGAGAAGCAGAGTAGGTGAATGGATGATCTCTGCATATGTGGTTCCCACTGTGAAGCATGGAGGAGGAGGTGTGACGTGTGGGAGTGCTTTACTGGTGACACTGTCAGTGATTTATTTAGAATTCAAGGCACACAACCAGCACGGCTACCACAGCATTCTGCAGCGATAGGCCATCCCATCTAGTTTGCGCTTAGTGGGACTGTTACTTGTTTTTCAACAGGACAATGACCCAACACAACTCCAGGCTGTGTAAGGGCTATTTGACCAAGAAGGAGAAAGGTGGAGTGTTGCATCAGATGACCTGGTTTCCACAATCACCCGACCTCAACCCAATTGAGATGGTTTGAGATGAGTTGGAGAGCAGAGTGAAGGAAAAGCAGCCAACAAGTGCTCAGCATGTGGTGAAGCTGGTTGAGAGTGTGCAAAGCTGTCATCAAGGCAAAGAGTGGCTACTTTGAAGAATCTAAAATATAAATTATATTTAGATTTGTTGAAAAGTTTTTTGGTTACTACATGATTCCATATGTATTCCATATTTAGATGTCTTCTTTGATGTCTTCTTTTTATTATTCTACAATGTAGAAAATATTAAAAATAAAGAAAAACCCTTGAATGAGTAGCTGTGTCCAAACTTTTGATTGTTACTGTATATATATATATATATATACAGTGCCTTGCGAAAGTATTCGGCCCCCTTGAACTTTACGACCTTTTGCCACATTTCAGGCTTCAAACATAAAGATATAGAACTGTATTTTTTTGTGAAGAATTAACAACAAGTGGGACACAATCATGAAGTGGAACGACATTTATTGGATATTTCAAACTTTTTTAACAAATCAAAAACTGAAAAATTGGGCGTGCAAAATTATTCAGCCCATTTACTTTCAGTGCAGAAAACTCTCTCCAGAAGTTCAATAAGGATCTCTGAATGATCCAATGTTGACCTAAATGACTAATGATGATAAATACAATCCACCTGTGTGTAATCAAGTCTCCGTATAAATGCACCTGCACTGTGATAGTCTCAGAGGTCCGTTAAATGTGCAGAGAGCATCATGAAGAACAAGGAACACACCAGGCAGGTCCGAGATACTGTTGTGAAGAAGTTTAAAGCCGGATTTGGATACAAAAAGATTTCCCAAGCTTTAAACATCCCAAGGAGCACTGTGCAAGCGATAATATTGAAATGGAAGGAGTATCAGACCACTGCAAATCTACCAAGACCTGGCCGTCCCTCTAAACTTTCAGCTCATACACGGAGAAGACTGATCAGAGATGCAGCCAAGAGGCCCATGATCACTCTGGATGAACTGCAGAGATCTACAGCTGAGGTGGGAGACTCTGTCCATAGGACAACAATCAGTCGTATATTGCACAAATCTGGCCTTTATGGAAGAGTGGCAAGAAGAAAGACATTTCTTAAAGATATCCATAAAAAGTGTTGTTTAAAGTTTGCCACAAGCCACCTGGAAGACACACCAAACATGTGGAAGAAGGTGCTCTGGTCAGATGAAACCAAAATTGAACTTTTTGGCAACAATGCAAAACGTTATGTTTGGCGTAAAAGCAACACAGCTGAACACACCATCCCCACTGTCAAACATGATGGTGGCAGCATCATGGTTTGGGCCTGCTTTTCTTCAGCAGGGACAGGGAAGATGGTTAAAATTGATGGGAAGATGGATGGAGCCAAATACAGGACCATTCTGGAAGAAAACCTGATGGAGTCTGCAAAAGACCTGAGACTGGGACGGAGATTTGTCTTCCAACAAGACAATGATCCAAAACATAAAGCAAAATCTACAATGGAATGGTTCAAAAATAAACATATCCAGGTGTTAGAATGGCCAAGTCAAAGTCCAGACCTGAATCCAATCGAGAATCTGTGGAAAGAACTGAAAACTGCTGTTCACAAATGCTCTCCATCCAACCTCACTGAGCTCGAGCTGTTTTGCAAGGAGGAATGGGAAAAAATGTCAGTCTCTCGATGTGCAAAACTGATAGAGACATACCCCAAGCGACTTACAGCTGTAATCGCAGCAAAAGGTGGCGCTACAAAGTATTAACTTAAGGGGGCTGAATAATTTTGCACGCCCAATTTTTCAGTTTTTGATTTGTTAAAAAAGTTTGAAATATCCAATAAATGTCGTTCCACTTCATGATTGTGTCCCACTTGTTGTTGATTCTTCACAAAAAAATACAGTTTTATATCTTTATGTTTGAAGCCTGAAATGTGGCAAAAGGTTGCAAAGTTCAAGGGGGCCGAATACTTTCGCAAGGCACTGTATATATATAATCTTTCTACACTACGAGGTTGGAATAATACTGTGAAATTGTGAAAATTATGATAATGTCCTTTTCTTGTAAGAGATTTTTGAAAAGACTGACTGAAATTTCATCCTGTTTTGGTGGGATGGATATGGCCTGCCTGGTGATTAGTTAATAGACCAATAAGAAAGAGAGTTCCAAACCTATCTGCCAGTTTTCCACTCAGACCACTCCCAGAGAGGCCTGCTCCAGGAATGGGTGCCTCCCACTGCTCCAGTGTGTAACCTTCCCCATAATAATATTGCCAAAGCTTATTTTGGTAATTTACAATATAAAAATAAATAAAAATGAGAATCAAATTGTCAACGGGACAACAGTAACAACAATAACCAAGGGCCAAAATAACCATACATTCAACAATAACAATCAGCATACAGTAGAGGACATGTGCAGGTTGATTGGTCTGTCAGACACTGTCCCTCAACTTGTGGCAGGCAGCAATGTGGTGCGCTGCCAACCCACAGCTCTCTGCGTCCTCCCCCAACAGGATGGGTAGCCTATCTTCATCAGGTGCCATTAATACAGATAACGAGTGGAGGACAGAGGAGCCTCTTAAAGAAGTTACAGGTCTGTGAGAGCCAGAAATCTTGCTTGTTTGTAGGTGACCAAATACTTATTTTCCACCATAATTTGCAAATATTATTTTATTTTCTCATTTTGTCTGTCATAGTTGAAGTCTACCTATGATGAAAATTACAGGCCTCTCACATCTTTTTAAGTGGGAGAACTTGCACAATTGGTGGCTGACTAAATACGTTTTTGCCCCACTGTATATATACACAGTGTTGTAACAATGTACAAATGGTTAAAGTACACAAGGGAAAATAAATAAGCATAAATATGGGTTGTATTTACAATGGTGTTTGTTCTTCACTGGTTGCCCTTTTCTTGTGGCAACAGGTCACAAATCTTGCTGCTGTGATGGCACACTGTGGAATTTAACCCAGTAGATATGGGAGTTTATCAAAATTGGATTTGTTTTCGAAATCTTTGTGTATCTGTGTAATCTGAGGGAAATATGTCTCTCTAATATGGTCATACACTGGGCAGGAGGTTAGGAAGTGCAGCTCAGTTTCCACCTCATTTTGTGGGCAGTGTGCACATAGCCTGTCTTCTCTTGAGAGCCATGTCTGCCTACGGCGGCCTTTCTCAATAGCAAGGCTATGCTCACTGAGTCTGTACATAGTCAAAGCTTTCTTTAAGTTTGGGTCAGTCACAGTGGTCAGGTGTTCTGCCACTGTGTACTCTCTGTTTAGCATTTTAGTTTGCTATGTTTTCTTGTTAACTTTTTCCAATGTGTCAAGTAATTATCTTTTTGTTTTCTCATGACTTGGTTGGGTCTAATTGTGCTGCTGTCCTGGGGCTCTGTGGGGTGTGTTTGTGTTTGTGAAAAGAGCCCCAGGACCAGCTTGCTTAGGGGACTCTTCTCCAGGTTCATCTCTCTGTAGGTGATGGCTTTGTTATGGACGGTTTGGGAATCGCTTCCTTTTAGGTGGTTGTAGAATTTAACAGCTCTTTTCTGGATTTTGATAATTAGTTATTAATTGGTGTTCTACGTTGTACACAAAGGATATCATTGTAGATTTCTGCATGCAGAGTCTCAATTTGGTGTTTGTCCCATTTTGTGATGTCTTGGTTGGTGAGCGACCCCAGACCTCACAACTATAAAGGGCAATGGGCTCTATGACTGATTCAAGTATTTTTAGCCAGATTCTATTTGGTATGTCGAATTTTATGTTCCTTTTGATGGCATAGAATGCCCTTCTTGCCTTGTCTCTCAGATCGTTCACAGCTTTGAGAAGTTACCTGTGGCGCTGATGTTTAGGCCAAGGTATGTATCGTTTTTTTGTGCTCTAGGGCAATGGTGTCTAGATGGAATTTGCATTTGTGGTCCTGGCGACTGGACCTTTTTTGGAACACCATTATTTTGGTCTTACTGAGATTCACTGTCAGGGCCCAGGTCTGGCAGAATCTGTGCAGAATATCTAGGTGCTGCTGTAGGCCCTCCTTGGTTGGTGACAGAAGCACCAGATCATCAGCGAACAGTAGACATTTGACTTCAGATTCTAGTAGGGTGAGGCCGGGTGCTGCAGACTTTTCTAGTACCCGCGCCAATTCGTTGATATATATGTTGAAGAGGGTGGAGCTTAAGCTGCATCTTTGTCTCACCCCACGGCCCTGTGGGAAGACATTTGTGTGTTTTTTGCCAATTTTAACCGCACACTTGTTGTTTGTGTACATGGATTTTATAATGTTGTATGTTTTACCCCCAACACCACTTTCCATCAATTTGTATAGCAGACCCTCATGCCAAATTGAGTCGAAGGCTTTTTTGAAATCAACAAAGCATGAGAAGACTTTGCCTTTGTTTTGGTTTGTTTGATTGTCAATTAGGGTGTTCAGGGTGAATACATGGTCTGTTGTATGGTAATTTGGTAAAAAGCCAATTTGACATTTGCTCAGTACATTATTTTAATTGAAGAAATGTACGAGTCTGCTGTTAATGATAATGCAGATGATTTTCCCAAGGTTACTGTTGACGCATATCCCACGGTAGTTATTGGGGTCAAATTTGTCTCCACTTTTGTGGATTGGGGTGATCAGTCCTTGGTTCCAAATATTGGGGAAGATGCCAGAGCTAAGGATGATGTTAAAGAGTTTTAGTATAGCCAATTGGAATTTGTTGTCTGTATATTTGATAATTTCATTAAGGATAACATCAACACCACATGTCTTTTTGGGTTGGATGGTTTTTATTTTGTCCTGTAGCTCATTCAAGGTAATTGGAGCATCCAGTGGGTTCTGGTGGTCTTTAATAGTTTATTCTATGATTTGTATTTGATCATGTATATGTTTTTGCTGTTTTTGTTTGTTATAGAGCCAAAAAGATTGGAGAAGTGGTTTACCCATACATCTCCATTTTGGATAGACAATTCTTCATCTTGTTGTTTGTTTAGTGTTTTCCAATTTTCCCAGAAGTGGTTAGAGTCTATGGATTCTTCAATTACATTGAGCTGATTTCTGACATGCTGTTCCTTCTTTGTCCTTGGTGCATTTCTGTATTGTTTTAGTGATTCACCATAGTGAAGGCGTAGACTCAGGTTTTCCGGGTCTCTATGTTTTTGGTTGGACAGGTATCTCAAATTCTTTCTTAGATATTTGCATTCTTCATCAAACCATTTGTCATTGTTCATTTTCTTCTAGGGCTGCTCTATACCAAATTAGCATACCCCCGAGTCCCTTCCCTGTTTCACACCTGGTAGTTTGGTGGATGGGACTACCAGCTCCCTGTAACCTAGAGGGCACCCAATGGGTCCGTCTCCTCTATACCAGGTTTCTTGCAGGATGACAATATCTGTATTACCGATTTCTTTGGTGAAGTCCAGGTTCCTGCTCTTTAGGCCAAAGGCAGATGACCTCAGGCCTTGGATATTTCAGGATGATATAGTGATTGCTTTGTGTTCCATAAAGTGTCCAATGTTGTTGGTCGTGGTTTGGCCTCAGGCCAATAAGTGTGAGCAGAGCCTGCTGAGCATCTGGTACATGCCATTGGCTTGGGCTAGTGTAAGAGTGGGGGTTGGGCCTGTTTGCCCGCTCACTACCTGGGCGTATGTGTGACTTCCATGTCGAGGCCCTCTTTGCGGGGGTGGGGTGCATGGGGTGGGCAGGAGGGGCATAGGTCTGATCTGAGGGGGCCTAAATGGGGTGTGGGCATGGTTGACTTGGGGGGGGGGTGTTGATTGGTTGGGGCAGGGGTGTGGATGTGGCTGGGGGTGCTGTGGTCTGGATGTAAGTTCGCTTGGCGTGGGTCCTCTAGGTGTAGGTCTAGGTTGGGGTCCCGCAGGTCTGGGAGGGTGTCTCGCTGGTCTGGGTGGGGTGTCTATTGATCTGTTGCTCCTGTGTGAAGTGTTAGGGATACGTTTGAGAGCGATGTCCTTTAGAGTCCGGGCAAAGGTGGGCACTGCTGCCTTGTTGAGGTGGACCTGGTCATAGAGGCTGATCAAGTCTAGGGTGGAGTGGTGGGCCAGGAAAACATTTGGTTTTGAGGCACAGTCATGGGAAATACTTGAGTTTACCCACTGTATGGTAGCAGGGTGGAAGTATTTTCATGGTAGCAGGGTGGAGATAACCACTTGCGTTGGGGAAAGTAGAAGAAGCTTTTTCAATCACTCCCTCCAGTGCTGTGGCCACCCTTTCCTGCTGTGCTCTCAGGTTGTTTGTGCCTGTGTGTATTATTATGTGGCTAGGTGAACCTAGTTCGTCCTCAGACAGAAGGTCTAGGGCGCGCTGGGTGTTTGGACACCAGAGTTTAGACACACTGTGTTTGGGGAAAAGTTTTTTTTTTCTTCTATATATTTCCCATTTGAGTCCATAAGTAGAACAATCTATGTCTTGTGTATGTCCTCAGTGGGTGTGGGGGGTTTGTCAGAAGGGCTATCAGGGTGGCTGACAGGGGGGGTGCTCAGACGGGGTGAGAGCCGCTGGGCTTGGGGTTCTTCATTTGTCTGTTCTGCTGTGATGTCGACGCTATGGTCAGGGTCTGGTGTGGACTGTTCTGCTGGCTTCTCTGCAGGGGTGGCCACCTCTCTAGTGGGTTGTTCTCTGTCACATGCCATCTCCCTCAGCCTCTCCTCCAGCAGTCTGATCCTCTTCTCTAGTGTGCTGTTCTTCTCCTGCTCCTGCTCTTTCTCCTGTTGAAGTTGTCTTACCACAGTCCAGAGTGCAGATATGTCTCTCTCCACCTCCAGCTCTCCGGGTCTGGTTAAGAGAGTGTTGTTGTGCTGGACTGTTGTCTGGGTCTGTGCTGACTGGAGTGTAATCACCTGCTGTTCCAGCTCCACCTGCCTTACCTCCAGCTGGGTAAATGTATCCTTCATTTCAATGAAGGGGGTAGTACTCTGTGCTGGGAGGTTGACTTTCTGCATGAGGTTGCTCTTCTGTGGGGTTATATAATGAAGAGGTCTGGCCTGACCTGCTCGGGGTGGGGGTATCTTTCTCAAGGGAGAGCTTCTCCTGCTGGGATAATTCTTTGATTAGGTGAAAATCCAGCTGAAACTGTTTGGGGTTACCCTGTACCATTACTGTTCCGGACTTATAGAGGTTTATATTAGCTGACTCAGAGTCATCGTTGTCAAGTATCCTGAGTTTCCACCCCTCTCTTAACAAAGGGGTAGTGTGCTAATATAGCACTGTGCCATGTCAGGGGATGGTTTGTGTGGAAGATAAGGTTGCTGATGTTCCCATTTTTGTAATAGTCAGCAAAAAGTGTCTCTTGATTTTCCATAAGGAGCTTCATTTTGTAAACTTTTCTTGCCTTATCATTCTTTACATACACAGGGTACTGTATTTTAATTACCTCTGAACAGCGGGAAGCAGCTTCTAAGGCCTCTCCATTTGGTTGGAGTAGACTGTTTGACTCTCCTGCCATTGTTGGGCTAATGGGCTTTGACACCTCTCACTTGACACATCAGTGTTAATTGAAGCTGTATCAAGCTTGGCAGAATTATGTTATCCTTCAGTCCTTATAAAGTAATGTAGTGTATTTTTCTTCTTGGCTTTTGGAAATAAAATTACTTACTCAGTTCCAGGTTGGATGGTGTTTCAGGTTTCTATTGTTTTTCAGAGAATTTGCTGTATAGAATAATAATCCTTGGTAGTTGTATTCCTTCCAGGTGATTCCATAATTCCGTCCAAAATCAGGTTGTACAGTGCCTTGCGAAAGTATTCGGCCCCCTTGAACTTTGCGACCTTTTGCCACATTTCAGGCTTCAAACATAAAGATATAAAACTGTATTTTTTGTGAAGAATCAACATCAAGCGGGACACAATCATGAAGTGGAACGACATTTATTGGATATTTCAAACTTTTTTAACAAATCAAAAACTGAAAAATTGGGCGTGCAAAGAAGATAACCTTCACTTCAAATCAAAACTCAAAACCTACAACCTGATTTTGGACGGAATTATGAAGGGTAGCATCCTGTATATGTTCCTGACAAAAACATCCAAGTTTATCTAACTCTAAATATATATTTTTTTAAAGAACATGCAGAAAAATGCAGGAGCTCATCTGATCATGACCTCTAGCCTGCTCTCTCTCTCCTTATACACTACACTACACCTCTCTGTCTCTCTCTCTGTCACTCTCTTTCTCTCTCTCTCAATTTAATTTCAATTTAAGGGGCTTATTGGCTTTATTGGCATGGGAAACATGTTTACATTGCCAAAGCAAGTGAATGGAAAATAAACAAAAGTGAAATCGCTCTCTCTCTGTCTCTCTCTCTCTCTCTCTCTCTGTCTCTCTCTCTCTCTGTCTCTCTCTCTCTCTGTCTCTCTCTCTCTCTATATCTCTGTCTCTCTCTCTCTGTCTCTCTCTCTCTCTCTCTCTGTCTCTCTCGCTCTCGCTCTCTCTCTCTCTTTCTTTCTTTCTCTCTCTCTCTCTCTCTCTCTCTCTCTCTCTTTCTCTCTCTTGCACTCTCTTTCTCTGTCTCTGTCTCTTCTTTTCTTCTCTTTCTCTCTCTTGCTCTCTTGAATTTTATCTTATTTCTCTCTCCCGCTCTCCCCTTCTTTCTCTCTCAATTCAATTCAGTTCAAAGGGATTTATTGGCACGTCTCTCTCTCTCTCTCTTTCCTCTCTCTCAATGTCTCTTTCCTCTCTCTCAATGTCTCTCTCTCACATTCTCTCTGTCTTCTCTCTGTCTCACACTCTATATGTCTCTCTCTCTCTCTGGCAGATGACTCCTATTTCTGGCACTGTGCTAATTGCCCACCATCTGGGCCTAGTCTTCTGTCCTCTCTCTCCCCTCTGCCCCTCTCCCTATCTCTCTCTCCCCTTTGCCCCTCTCCCTATCTCTCTCTCCCCTCTGCCCCTCTCCCTATCTCTCTCTCCCCTCTGCCCCTCTCCCTATCTCTCTCTCCCCTCTGCCCCTCTCCCTATCTCTCTCTCCCCTCTGCCCCTCTCCCTATCTCTCTCTCCATCTCTTGTCTCCCCTCCCATCTCGGCACACACCAGTACTCTTGTGCAGGCATGTCCCTCAGGGCTTAGCGGTACCATTCTCAGCCATGCTTATCCAACATTCAGGGTGGTGTATGTGTAGTTGCAGTCTGTTGGCTCTCTCTCCTGCCTCTGAACAAATACTTGTTCACTTTCTCACACACACACACACACACACACACACACACACACACACACACACACACACACACACACACACACACACACACACACACACACACACACACACTGCTCTGTGCTTAAGATTTAGAGGCACAATCAGCTTGTAGCAAATGCGCTCGCTGTGTCGTGTCTGAAGCATCCAGCTGTGCTGCCTCTGAACTGTGCACAGATTAGCAGGCGTCCCACAACCTTGCCTGGACAAAACACCACACGACACACCACAGCACTTCATTACACTACACACCACCACACTATATTACTCTACACTACACTACATATCGCCACACTACACTACACTACAATACACACCACTACACGACGCTGCACTACACTACATTACACTACACACCACCACACTATATTACTCTACACTACACTACACATCACCACACTACATTACACACCACCACACTACATTACACTACACATCACTACACTACATTACACTACACACCACCACACTATATTACTCTACACTACACCACACTACACCACCACACTACACTACATTACACTACACACCACCACACTATATTACTCTACACTACACTATACTACACTACATTACACTACACTACACTACACTACACACCTCATCACTACACTGCACACCACTATACTACAATACACACCACTACAATACACACCACCACACTACACATCACCACACTACACCACACTACACCACCACACTACACTGCATTACACACCACTACACTACACACCACACCACTACACTACACACCACAACACACCACTACACTACACTACGCACTACACTACACACCACAATACTACACACCACTATACTACACCACATTACACCACTACAATACACACCACCACACTACACTGCATTACACACCACAACACTACAGCACACTACACACCACTACACCAACCTACACACCACCACACCATACAGCACCACACTACACATCACCACACTACACCACACTACACCACCACACTACACTGCATTACACACCACTACACTACACACCACAACACACCACTACACTACACTACGCACTACACTACACTACACACCACTACACCACACCACTATACTACACCACACTACACCACTACAATACACACCACCACACTACACTGCATTACACACCACCACACTACATTACACACCACTACACTACAGCACACTACACACCACTACACCACACACCACCACACCAACCTACACACCACCACACCATACAGCACACTACACTACACCACACACCACCACACTACACACCACCACCACCACATGTCACGAACCGGCTCAAAGCCCGTAACAAAAGGGAGACAACGTGGAGATAAGGAGTAACAAAACATATATTTATTAAATAAAGTAAACTAAGTGCAATATACAGTGGTGTGTGTAATCAGTAATCAGTAGTGTAAGTGAGTGTTTTGCATGCATGAATGTGATAATGCAGGGTGTTGAAAGGTGTCAAAGCAAACAACCAAAAACCACCAAGATACACAACAAAATCTAGAAAGGTGTCTGCATGGAGAGAGTCTCCTCCGTGAATCTGGAAGAATTCTATTTATCCTGGGAGACACCTGGCCCAGGTGTTTCCCATGAAGCTGACGACCCTCCCAACTCCGCCCACCGACATCCTAATAAGGAAAACAAGAGCAAAGAGAGAATACGGCAGACAGAGTGGGAGGGTCGTCACACACCACAACACATTAAGGTACACACCACACCACAACTCTACATTCCACACCACAACACAACACCACATTACAAAACACTACACCACACCACATACCACCACACCACACTACATTACACACCACAACACTGCAATAACTGAAACCACACCACACCACACTACACCACTACACACCACAATACACTACACTACACACAACCACACCACACCACTACACCACACTACACACCACTACACACAACCACACCACAATACACACCACTACATCACACTACACTACACTACACACAACCACACCTCATCAAACTACACACCACAACTATACACTACAGTACAACACAATACATACCACTGCACTACACTACACTACACTCCACCCCACTCCACTACACTACACTACACACAACCACACCTCATCAAACTACACACCACAACTATACACTACAGTACAACACAATACATACCACCACACTGCACTGCACTACACCCTACCCCACTCCACTCCACTCCACTACACTACACTACACTACACTGCACTACACTACATTACACTACATTACACACCCCTACAGTACAACACAATACATACCACCCCACCCCACTACACTACACTACACTACACACAACCACACCTCATCAAACTACACACCACAACTATACACTACAGTACAACACAATACATACCACCACACTGCACTGCACTACACCCTACCCCACTCCACTACACTACACTACACACAACCACACCTCATCAAACTACACACCACAACTATACACTACAGTACAACACAATACATACCACCACACTGCACTGCACTACACCCTACCCCACTACACTCCACTCCACTACACTACACTACACTGCACTACACTACATTACACTACATTACACACCCCTACAGTACAACACAATACATACCACCCCACCCCACTACACTACACTACACACAACCACACCTCATCAAACTGCAACCCACTACACTACACAACACTACACTACACTATACTACACTACACTACACTACACTACACTATACTACACTACACTACACTACACTACACTACACTACACTACACTACACAACACTATACTACACTACACTACACTACACTACACAACACTACACTACACTATACTACACTACACTACACTCCACTGCACGGCACTACACTACACTACACAACACTGCACACAATTACACTACACTCCACCACACAACACTACACACCACTACAAAACACACAACTACACTACACTACACACCACTACATCACACACCACCACACTGCACTACACTACACTACACAACACTACACTACACAACACCACACTACACTACACTACACTACACTACACAACACTATACTACACTACACTACACAACACCACACTACACCACACTACACTACACAACACCACACTACACTACACTACACACACCATCACACTGCATTACAGAGCACTACACTACACTAATATATGGAATTTTAAATTAATTACACATTTACTTTTGAAACTTAAGTATATTTAAAACCAAATACTTTTAGACTTTTACTCAAGTAGTTTTTTACTGGGTGACTTTCACTTATACTTGAGTCCTTTTCTAGTAAGGTATCTTTACTTTTACTCAAGTATGACCATTTAGTACCTTTTTTTCTTACACCGCTGCCAAACCCCGACCTCTCTTTCATCAACACTCGATGCAAACGTTTTTATGGTCTTCTCTGTGTTGCTCTCCACATCCCCCATTCTGTCCCACATCTGTGAAGCAGTCAATTCAGGAGGTTAACTTTACAGTAATCAGTCACTTTTTACTTTGTCTCTATCTCTCCCCGATAGCTATGGGCCATAGCATAAGTCATGGTTTCTTTGTCACTCTCTCTCCCGCTCTGATCATGCTTATAATAATACCTTGTAATGCTTGTTAATGCTTTGTAACTTAACCTTTATGCCTTTTTATAATATTTCGTTCATTTTACAGTGATATTAAGTCTATTTGATTTGACAGACAACTCTCAGACCTTTCTTGGTAGGTTGTTCCTGTAACTCAACTATAGTCTCTTGCATATTGCTAAATCATCTTTATGGAGTCAGGTAAACAATTTAATAGGCTAGTTGCATAGTCTTATCACGGATCGTATTTGAGGTATATATAATATACTGTACATACATTATATGATAGATATTACCTCCCTACAATGGGCCCTGGTAACAAAAGTAGTGCACTATATATGGAATAGTGTAGGGTGCCAATTGCTCCCGATCAGTGTCAGCTGAGCCCGCTCTAATGACACTCTCCCCCTGCTCAGGACTGTGGTATTTTATGTGCCTCTGTTTACTTGTTTACTTGCCTCAGAAGTACACTGGATCTCTTTCTTCTGCAGAGTGCTTTAATCAGCTGGTGGCCTGTCAGCCTTCATTACGTTTCTCTGGGGAACTTTTCACTTTTACTAAAGGAATAGGTTTTAGTTTCAGGCTCACTTTTCACACCAACTCTTCTCTCTCCTATAGTACTGAGTGTCACAGTGTCACAGTGTACTTCACCAACTCTTCTCTCTCCTATAGTACTGAGTGTCACAGTGTCACAGTGTACTTCACCAACTCTTCTCTCTCCTATAGTACTGAGTGTCACAGTGTCACAGTGTACTTCACCAACTCTTCTCTCTCCTATAGTACTGAGTGTCACAGTGTCACAGTGTACTTCACCAACTCTTCTCTCTCCTATAGTACTGAGTGTCACAGTGTCACAGTGTACTTCACCAACTCTTCTCTCTCCTATAGTACTGAGTGTCACAGTGTCACAGTGTACTTCACCAACTCTTCTCTCTCCTATAGTACTGAGTGTCACAGTGTCACAGTGTACTTCACCAACTCTTCTCTCTGCTATAGTACTGAGTGTCACAGTGTCACAGTGTACTTCACCAACTCTTCTCTCTCCTATAGTACTGAGTGTCACAGTGTCACAGTGTACTTCACCAACTCTTCTCTCTCCTATAGTACTGAGTGTCACAGTGTCACAGTGTACTTCACCAACTCTTCTCTCTCCTATAGTACTGAGTGTCACAGTGTCACAGTGTACTTCACCAACTCTTCTCTCTCCTATAGTACTGAGTGTCACAGTGTCACAGTGTACTTCACCAACTCTTCTCTCTCCTATAGTACTGAGTGTCACAGTGTCACAGTGTACTTCACCAACTCTTCTCTCTGCTATAGTACTGAGTGTCACAGTGTCACAGTGTACTTCACCAACTCTTCTCTCTCCTATAGTACTGAGTGTCACAGTGTCACAGTGTACTTCACCAACTCTTCTCTCTGCTATAGTACTGAGTGTCACAGTGTCACAGTGTACTTCACCAACTCTTCTCTCTCCTATAGTACTGAGTGTCACAGTGTCACAGTGTACTTCACCAACTCTTCTCTCTCCTATAGTACTGAGTGTCACAGTGTCACAGTGTACTTCACCAACTCTTCTCTCTCCTATAGTACTGAGTGTCACAGTGTCACAGTGTACTTCACCAACTCTTCTCTCTCCTATAGTACTGAGTGTCACAGTGTCACAGTGTACTTCACCAACTCTTCTCTCTCCTATAGTACTGAGTGTCACAGTGTCACAGTGTACTTCACCAACTCTTCTCTCTGCTATAGTACTGAGTGTCACAGTGTCACAGTGTACTTCACCAACTCTTCTCTCTCCTATAGTACTGAGTGTCACAGTGTCACAGTGTACTTCACCAACTCTTCTCTCTCCTATAGTACTGAGTGTCACAGTGTCACAGTGTACTTCACCAACTCTTCTCTCTCCTATAGTACTGAGTGTCACAGTGTCACAGTGTACTTCACCAACTCTTCTCTCTCCTATAGTACTGAGTGTCACAGTGTCACAGTGTACTTCACCAACTCTTCTCTCTCCTATAGTACTGAGTGTCACAGTGTCACAGTGTACTTCACCAACTCTTCTCTCTCCTATAGTACTGAGTGTCACAGTGTCACAGTGTACTTCACCAACTCTTCTCTCTCCTATAGTACTGAGTGTCACAGTGTCACAGTGTACTTCACCAACTCTTCTCTCTCCTATAGTACTGAGTGTCACAGTGTCCTTCACCAACTCTTCTCTCTCCTATAGTACTGAGTGTCACAGTGTCACAGTGTACTTCACCAACTCTTCTCTCTCCTATAGTACTGAGTGTCACAGTGTCACAGTGTACTTCACCAACTCTTCTCTCTCCTATAGTACTGAGTGTCACAGTGTCACAGTGTACTTCACCAACTCTTCTCTCTCCTATAGTACTGAGTGTCACAGTGTCACAGTGTACTTCACCAACTCTTCTCTCTCCTATAGTACTGAGTGTCACAGTGTCAGTGTACTTCACCAACTCTTCTCTCTCCTATAGTACTGAGTGTCACAGTGTCACAGTGTACTTCACCAACTCTTCTCTCTGCTATAGTACTGAGTGTCACAGTGTCACAGTGTACTTCACCAACTCTTCTCTCTCCTATAGTACTGAGTGTCACAGTGTCACAGTGTACTTCACCAACTCTTCTCTCTGCTATAGTACTGAGTGTCACAGTGTCACAGTGTACTTCACCAACTCTTCTCTCTCCTATAGTACTGAGTGTCACAGTGTCACAGTGTACTTCACCAACTCTTCTCTCTGCTATAGTACTGAGTGTCACAGTGTCACAGTGTACTTCACCAACTCTTCTCTCTCCTATAGTACTGAGTGTCACAGTGTCACAGTGTACTTCACCAACTCTTCTCTCTCCTATAGTACTGAGTGTCACAGTGTCACAGTGTACTTCACCAACTCTTCTCTCTCCTATAGTACTGAGTGTCACAGTGTCACAGTGTACTTCACCAACTCTTCTCTCTCCTATAGTACTGAGTGTCACAGTGTCACAGTGTACTTCACCAACTCTTCTCTCTCCTATAGTACTGAGTGTCACAGTGTCACAGTGTACTTCACCAACTCTTCTCTCTCCTATAGTACTGAGTGTCACAGTGTCACAGTGTACTTCACCAACTCTTCTCTCTCCTATAGTACTGAGTGTCACAGTGTCACAGTGTACTTCACCAACTCTTCTCTCTGCTATAGTACTGAGTGTCACAGTGTCACAGTGTACTTCACCAACTCTTCTCTCTCCTATAGTACTGAGTGTCACAGTGTCACAGTGTACTTCACCAACTCTTCTCTCTCATATAGTACTGAGTGTCACAGTGTCACAGTGTACTTCACCAACTCTTCTCTCTCCTATAGTACTGAGTGTCACAGTGTCACAGTGTACTTCACCAACTCTGAGAACCCCTCCTTGCCTCTCATTAATTCCTCAGAACACCCTTGGCCTCCCTATAGTTACCCCAATCATCCACCATGTCAAATCCCTCTGAACCCCCGTTCAGTTAGCCCTGCTTAGCTACACAGCAGTATTAATCCCCATGCACCATGGAAACCTCCTATCAACCTCTTCCCCTCACTTCTTCCATCCATCAAATACCTTATTGCCCCCTCCACTCCCATATCTCCTCACCTCCCACCATAACCTCGTAACTTCACCCCTTCTCCCACCATGCCCTGGTGTCAAAACCCCACTACAGCCCCCTATAGCATCCAATCTCCAACCGTGAAATTCCTCATTTTTCTTTCTTCTCTGCAATTCCGTCTCCCACTCGGTTATTGGAAGTTGTTCTGTGTGGGAGAGAAAAAAAAAAATGGTTGATTGCCTCTGAGACCCAGTGGTGATTGTCCCTGACCCCAACAATCCGATATTTCCCTCCCTTTTTAAGAGGAAATAGCTTAGCAGTTCAGAAGCAGCTGGGAGTCTTAGACGTGAGAGAGACCTGCAAGGATAGAACGGATAACACATTGTCCAATACAGTGGAGAGACCCAGCAGGGTGAGAGAGATAGAGAACAGGCTGCAGCCTCTCTCCCTTTTGGCCAAGACACTTACATGTACATTAGTCATTTACCAGAGTGGCTAGGGGGGTCTGGGGGTCTGGAGGAGGTCAATAGGGGGTCTGGAGGAGGTCTATAGGGGGTCTGGAGGAGGTCTGGAGGAGGTCTATAGGGGGGTCTGGAGGAGGTCTGGAGTAGGTCTACAGGGGGTCTGGAGGAGATCTGGAGGAGGTCTATAGGGGGTCTGGAGGAGGTCTGGAGGAGGTCTACAGGGGGTCTGGAGGAGATCTGGAGGAGGTCTATAGGAGGTCTGGAGGAGGTCTATAGGAGGTCTGGAGGAGGTATATAAGGGGTCTAGGGGGGTCTGGAGGAGGTCTATAGGAGGTCTGGAGGAGGTCTATAGGAGGTCTGGAGGAGGTCTATAGGGGGTCTGGAGGAGGTCTATAGGAGGTCTGGAGGAGGTCTATAGGAGGTCTGGAGGAGGTCTATAAGGGGTCTATGGGGGGTCTGGAGGAGGTCTATAGGAGGTCTGGAGGAGGTCAATAGGGGGTCTGCTGGGGGTCTGGAGGGGGTCTCCTGGGGGTCTATAGGGGGTCTGCTGGGGGTCTGGAGGAGGTCTATTGGAGGTCTATAGGGGGTCTGCTGGGGGTCTGGAGGGGGTCTCCTGGGGGTCTATAGGGGGTCTGCTGGGGGTCTGGAGGAGGTCTATTGGAGGTCTATAGGGGGTCTGCTGGGGGTCTGGAGGAGGTCTATTGGGGGTCTATAGGGGGTCTGCTGGGGATCTCGTGGGGGCAGTAGCACTGGAAGCATGCTAAATCTTCCTTTAATCACACCAAAGCTGAGATAAACAAATGCAGCTGATCCTTTATCGCTGTGCTGTCAACTGTCACAGCTATTAAAGCTGCTTAGATACACCACAGAGCCAGTGGACCGTCTGGGAGAGATACAGAGGGAGAGAGGAAAGACAGATACGGAGGGAAAGATGGGGACTAGTGGAGGGAGGGTGAGATGGAGGGAACAGGTGAGAGTGGAGGGAGGGTGAGATGGAGGGAACAGGTGAGAGTGGAGGGAGGGTGAGATGGAGGGAACAGGTGAGAGTGGAGGGAGGGTGAGATGGAGGGAACAGGTGAGAGTGGAGGGAGGGTGAGATGGAGGGAACAGGTGAGAGTGGAGGGAGGGTGAGATGGAGGGAACAGGTGAGAGTGGAGGGAGGGTGAGAGTGGAGGGAGGGTGAGAGTGGAGGGAACAGGTGAAAGTGGAGGGAGGGTGAGATGGAGAGAACAGGTGAGAGTGGAGGGAGGGTGAGATGGAGGGAACAGGTGAGAGTGGAGGGAGGGTGAGATGGAGGGAACAGGTGAGAGTGGAGGGAGGGTGAGATGGAGGGAACAGGTGAGAGTGGAGGGAGGGTGAGATGGAGGGAACAGGTGAGAGTGGAGGGAGGGTGAGATGGAGGGAACAGGTGAGAGTGGAGGGAGGGTGAGATGGAGGGAACAGGTGAGAGTGGAGGGAGGGTGAGATGAGGGAACAGGTGAGAGTGGAGGGAGGGTGAGATGGAGGGAACAGGTGAGAGTGGAGGGAGGGTGAGATGGAGGGAACAGGTGAGAGTGGAGAAAGGGTGAGATGGAGGGAACAGGTGAGAGTGGAGGGAGGGTGAGATGGAGGGAACAGGTGAGAGTGGAGGGAGGGTGAGATGGAGGGAACAGGTGAGAGTGGAGGGAGGGTGAGATGGAGGGAACAGGTGAGAGTGGAGGGAGGGTGAGATGGAGGGAACAGGTGAGAGTGGAGGGAGGGTGAGATGGAGGGAACAGGTGAGAGTGGAGGGAACAGGTGAGAGTGGAGGGAACAGGTGAGAGTGGAGGGAGGGTGAGATGGAGGGAACAGGTGAGAGTGGAGGGAGGGTGAGATGGAGGGAACAGGTGAGAGTGGAGGGAGGGTGAGATGGAGGGAACAGGTGAGAGTGGAGGGAGGGTGAGATGGAGGGAAAAGGTGAGAGTGGAGGGAACAGGTGAGAGTGGAGGGAGGGTGAGATGGAGGGAACAGGTGAGAGTGGAGGGAACAGGTGAGAGTGGAGGGAGGGTGAGATGGAGGGAACAGGTGAGAGTGGAGGGAACAGGTGAGAGTGGAGGGAGGGTGAGATGGAGGGAACAAGTGAGAGTGGAGGGAACAGGTGAGAGTGGAGGGAGGGTGAGATGGAGGGACCAGGTGAGATGGAGGGAACAGGTGAGAGTGGAGGGAGGGTGAGATGGAGGGAACAGGTGAGAGTGGAGGGAACAGGTGAGAGTGGAGGGAGGGTGAGATGGAGGGAACAGGTGAGAGTGGAGGGAACAGGTGAGAGTGGAGGGAGGGTGAGATGGAGGGAACAGGTGAGAGTGGAGGGAACAGGTGAGAGTGGAGGGAGGGTGAGATGGAGGGAACAGGTGAGAGTGGAGGGAACAGGTGAGAGTGGAGGGAGGGTGAGATGGAGGGAACAGGTGAGAGTGGAGGGAACAGGTGAGAGTGGAGGGAGGGTGAGATGGAGGGAACAGGTGAGAGTGGAGGGAACAGGTGAGAGTGGAGGGAGGGTGAGATGGAGGGAACAGGTGAGAGTGGAGGGAACAGGTGAGAGTGGAGGGAGGGTGAGATGGAGGGAACAGGTGAGAGTGGAGGGAACAGGTGAGAGTGGAGGGAGGGTGAGATGGAGGGAACAGGTGAGAGTGGAGGGAACAGGTGAGAGTGGAGGGAGGGTGAGATGGAGGGAACAGGTGAGAGTGGAGGGAACAGGTGAGAGTGGAGGGAGGGTGAGATGGAGGGAACAGGTGAGAGTGGAGGGAACAGGTGAGAGTGGAGGGAGGGTGAGATGGAGGGAACAGGTGAGAGTGGAGGGAACAGGTGAGAGTGGAGGGAACAGGTGAGAGTGGAGGGAGGGTGAGATGGAGGGAACAGGTGAGAGTGGAGGGAACAGGTGAGAGTGGAGGGAGGGTGAGATGGAGGGAACAGGTGAGAGTGGAGGGAGGGTGAGATGGAGGGAACAGGTGAGAGTGGAGGGAGGGTGAGATGAGGGAACAGGTGAGAGTGGAGGGAGGGTGAGATGGACGGAACAGGTGAGAGTGGAGGGAGGGTGAGATGGAGGGAACAGGTGAGAGTGGAGGGAGGGTGAGATGGAGGGAACAGGTGAGAGTGGAGGGAGGGTGAGATGGAGGGAACAGGTGAGAGTGGAGGGAGGGTGAGATGGAGGGAACAGGTGAGAGTGGAGGGAGGGTGAGATGGAGGGAACAGGTGAGAGTGGAGGGAACAGGTGAGAGTGGAGGGAACAGGTGAGAGTGGAGGGAGGGTGAGATGGAGGGAACAGGTGAGAGTGGAGGGAGGGTGAGATGGAGGGAACAGGTGAGAGTGGAGGGAGGGTTAGATGGAGGGAACAGGTGAGAGTGGAGGGAGGGTGAGATGGAGGGAACAGGTGAGAGTGGAGGGAACAGGTGAGAGTGGCGGGAGGGTGAGATGGAGGGAACAGGTGAGAGTGGAGGGAACAGGTGAGAGTGGAGGGAGGGTGAGATGGAGGGAACAGGTGAGAGTGGAGGGAACAGGTGAGAGTGGAGGGAGGGTGAGATGGAGGGAACAGGTGAGAGTGGAGGGAACAGGTGAGAGTGGAGGGAGGGTGAGATGGAGGGAACAGGTGAGAGTGGAGGGAACAGGTGAGAGTGGAGGGAGGGTGAGATGGAGGGAACAGGTGAGAGTGGAGGGAACAGGTGAGAGTGGAGGGAGGGTGAGATGGAGGGAACAGGTGAGAGTGGAGGGAACAGGTGAGAGTGGAGGGAGGGTGAGATGGAGGGAACAGGTGAGAGTGGAGGTAACAGGTGAGAGTGGAGGGAGGGTGAGATGGAGGGAACAGGTGAGAGTGGAGGGAACAGGTGAGAGTGGAGGGAGGGTGAGATGGAGGGAACAGGTGAGAGTGGAGGGAACAGGTGAGATGGAGGGAACAGGTGAGAGTGGAGGGAGGGTGAGATGGAGGGAACAGGTGAGAGTGGAGGGAGGGTGAGATGGAGGGAACAGGTGAGAGTGGAGGGAACAGGTGAGAGTGGAGGGAGGGTGAGATGGAGGGAACAGGTGAGAGTGGAGGGAACAGGTGAGAGTGGAGGGAGGGTGAGATGGAGGGAACAGGTGAGAGTGGAGGGAACAGGTGAGAGTGGAGGGAGGGTGAGATGGAGGGAACAGGTGAGAGTGGAGGGAACAGGTGAGAGTGGAGGGAGGGTGAGATGGAGGGAACAGGTGAGAGTGGAGGGAACAGGTGAGAGTGGAGGGAGGGTGAGATGGAGGGAACAGGTGAGAGTGGAGGGAGGGTGAGATGGAGGGAACAGGTGAGAGTGGAGGGAACAGGTGAGAGTGGAGGGAGGGTGAGATGGAGCGAACAGGTGAGAGTGGAGGGAACAGGTGAGAGTGGAGGGAGGGTGAGATGGAGGGAACAGGTGAGAGTGGAGGGAACAGGTGAGAGTGGAGGGAGGGTGAGATGGAGGGAACAGGTGAGAGTGGAGGGAACAGGTGAGAGTGGAGGGAGGGTGAGATGGAGGGAACAGGTGAGAGTGGAGGGAACAGGTGAGAGTGGAGGGAGGGTGAGATGGAGGGAACAGGTGAGAGTGGAGGGAACAGGTGAGAGTGGAGGGAGGGTGAGATGGAGGGAACAGGTGAGAGTGGAGGGAACAGGTGAGAGTGGAGGGAGGGTGAGATGGAGGGAACAGGTGAGAGTGGAGGGAACAGGTGAGAGTGGAGGGAGGGTGAGATGGAGGGAACAGGTGAGAGTGGAGGGAACAGGTGAGAGTGGAGGGAGGGTGAGATGGAGGGAACAGGTGAGAGTGGAGGGAACAGGTGAGAGTGGAGGGAGGGTGAGATGGAGGGAACAGGTGAGAGTGGAGGGAACAGGTGAGAGTGGAGGGAGGGTGAGATGGAGGGAACAGGTGAGAGTGGAGGGAACAGGTGAGAGTGGAGGGAGGGTGAGATGGAGGGAACAGGTGAGAGTGGAGGGAACAGGTGAGAGTGGAGGGAGGGTGAGATGGAGGGAACAGGTGAGAGTGGAGGGAACAGGTGAGAGTTGAGGGAGGGTGAGATGGAGGGAACAGGTGAGAGTGGAGGGAACAGGTGAGAGTGGAGGGAGGGTGAGATGGAGGGAACAGGTGAGAGTGGAGGGAACAGGTGAGAGTGGAGGGAACAGGTGAGAGTGGAGGGAGGGTGAGATGGAGGGAACAGGTGAGAGTGGAGGGAACAGGTGAGAGTGGAGGGAGGGTGAGATGGAGGGAACAGGTGAGAGTGGAGGGAACAGGTGAGAGTGGAGGGAGGGTGAGATGGAGGGAACAGGTGAGAGTGGAGGGAACAGGTGAGAGTGGAGGGAGGGTGAGATGGAGGGAACAGGTGAGAGTGGAGGGAACAGGTGAGAGTGGAGGGAGGGTGAGATGGAGGGAACAGGTGAGAGTGGAGGGAACAGGTGAGAGTGGAGGGAGGGTGAGATGGAGGGAACAGGTGAGAGTGGAGGGAACAGGTGAGAGTGGAGGGAGGGTGAGATGGAGGGAACAGGTGAGAGTGGAGGGAACAGGTGAGAGTGGAGGGAGGGTGAGATGGAGGGAACAGGTGAGAGTGGAGGGAACAGGTGAGAGTGGAGGGAGGGTGAGATGGAGGGAACAGGTGAGAGTGGAGGGAACAGGTGAGAGTGGAGGGAGGGTGAGATGGAGGGAACAGGTGAGAGTGGAGGGAACAGGTGAGAGTTGAGGGAGGGTGAGATGGAGGGAACAGGTGAGAGTGGAGGGAACAGGTGAGAGTGGAGGGAGGGTGAGATGGAGGGAACAGGTGAGAGTGGAGGGAACAGGTGAGAGTGGAGGGAACAGGTGAGAGTGGAGGGAGGGTGAGATGGAGGGAACAGGTGAGAGTGGAGGGAACAGGTGAGAGTGGAGGGAGGTTGAGATGGAGGGAACAGGTGAGAGTGGAGGGAGGGTGAGATGGAGGGAACAGGTGAGAGTGGAGGGAACAGGTGAGAGTGGAGGGAGGGTGAGATGGAGGGAACAGGTGAGAGTGGAGGGAACAGGTGAGAGTGGAGGGAGGGTGAGATGGAGGGAACAGGTGAGAGTGGAGGGAACAGGTGAGAGTGGAGGGAGTAACACAATCACATGATAAGAGACAGTTGTTTTCTGGAGATAATTCAGATGGTGGTGATGCCCCCCCCCCCTCTGTGTGTGTGTGTGTGTGTGTGTGTGTGTGTGTGTGTGTGTGTGTGTGCGTGCGTGCGTGCGTGCGTGCGTGCGTGCGTGCGTGCGTGTGTGTGTTCCTTTCCAAATCAGACACACACACAACATCCTCCCACTGCACAACTCACTGGAGAGAGAGTCTTTTTAATTTAACCAGTGACCAGCCAGCCACCAGCCCCAATACATTTCCCTTCTCCCATTGTCCTAATGTATACTTCTTGACCAAAAGTGCTCGTTGAACATCTCATTCAGAAATCATGGGCATTATAACATGGAGTTGGTCCCCCCTTTGCTGCTATAACAGCCTCCACTCTCCTGAGAAGGCTTTCCAATAAATGTTGGAACATTGCTGCGGGGACTTGCTTCCATTCAGCCACAAGAGCGTTAGTGAGATCAGGCGCTGATGTTGGGCGATTAGGCCTGGTTCGCAGTCGGTGTTCCAATTCTTCCCAAATGTGTTTGATGTGGTTGAGGTCAGGGCTTTGTGCAGGCCAGACATGTTCTTCCACACCGATTTCAACAAACCATTTCTATATTGACCTTGCTTTGTGCACAGGGGCATTGTCATGCTGAAACAGGAAAGGGCCTTCCCCAGACCGTTGCCACAATGTTGGAAGCACAGAATCGTATAGAATGTCATTGTGTGCTGTAGAGTTAGGATTTCCCTTCACTCGAACTAATGGGTCCTTGGCCGAACCACAAAAAAACAGCCCCAGATCATTATTCCTCCTCCACCAAACGTTACAGATGGCACTATGCATTCGGGTAAGAAGTGTTTTTCTGGCATCCCCGGAACCAAGATTCTCTTCATTACGGGCCATCCTACTGCCAATGTTTGTCTATGGAGATTTCATGGCTGTGTTCCCGATGTTATACACCTGTCAGCAACGAGTGTGGCTGAAATAGAATCCACTAATTTAACACCCACATACTTTTGGCCACGTAGTTCATCCTATAAAGTAATTTACTCTCCTGCCTCACACACACACACACGCAGTCATACACACACACACACACACACGCAGTCATACACACACACACACACACACACATGCAGTCACACACACACACACACACACACACACACACACACACAGTCACACACACACAGTCACACACACACATTCAGTCACACACACACGCACAGTCATGCACACACGCACAGTCACACACACACATGCACAGTCACACACACACAGTCACACACACACACACACATGCACAGTCACACACACACACACACACACTCACAGTCACACACACACACAGACACACACACACACAGTCACAAACACACATGCACAGTCACACACACACACGCACAGACACACACACACACACAGACACACACACACACACAGTTGTGTGTATTGTATTTTTGTACAATACAGATGTAGTTAATTAAAGACAGACTAAACCATCACAACCAAGAACAATGGAATCACCTACCAAGAACAATGGAATCACCTACCAAGAACAATGGAATCACCTACCAAGAACAATGGAATCACCTACCAAGAACAATGGAATCACCTACCCAGAACAATGGAAACACCTACAGAGAACAATGGAATCACCTACCAAGAACAATGGAAACACCTACAGAGAACAATGGAATCACCTACCAAGAACAATGGAATCACCTACCAAGATCAATGGATTCACCTACCAAGAACAATGGAATCACCTACCAAGAACAATGGAATCACCTACCAAGATCAATGGATTCACCTACCAAGATCAATGGATTCACCTACCAAGAACAATGGAATCACCTACCAAGAACAATGGAATCACCTACCAAGATCAATGGATTCACCTACCAAGATCAATGGATTCACCTACCAAGAACAATGGAATCACCTACCAAGAACAATGGAAACACCTACAGAGAACAATGGAATCACCTACCAAGAACAATGGAATCACCTACCAAGAACAATGGAATCACCTATCTGTTTTCCATTACCTATTAATGCTATATTTGGGTCAAGAGTTAATTGTGTTGGGGACTTTGTGTCTATGAGTGATCCCTCTACATCTAAAGCGTAATTAAAAACTCAATGTCAAAAACTTTTCAAAATATACTTTTGTCAATGTGTCAATACGATGTCACTGAACTCCTCTGAACCCTTTGGCTCCCTGTCTTCTCTCAGCACTCCCAGCTACAACTATGCCCCGAACCCGGACAAGCACTGGATCATGAGTTACACTGGTTCCATGAAGCCCATCCACATGGAGTTCACCAACATGCTACAGAGGAAGAGGCTGCAGACCCTGCTCTCTGTGGACGACAGCGTGGAGAAGGTGAGCCGGGCGCCACCCCCTAAATACAGGATCACTTTACGGCTCTGTTGGTAGAGCATGGCTCTTGCAAGACCAGGGTATTGTGTTCAATTCCCGGGGCCACCCGTATGCAAAATGTATGCGCGCATGACTGTAAGTTGCTTCAGATAAAAGTGTCTGCTAAATGGGATACATGATCATCATATATTATTCATTCTGCATGTTTCCATCTGTACCTGTCCATCACTACATAGCATTGCCCTAATAGAGACCATCAGTACATTCCATTGTCCTAGCAGAGACCATCAGTACATTCCATTGTCCTAGCAGAGACCATCAGTACATTCCATTGTCCTAGTAGAGACCAAAAGTACATTCCATTGTCCTAGCAGAGACCATCAGTACATTCCATTGTCCTAGCAGAGACCATCAGTACATTCCATTGTCCTAGCAGAGACCATCAATACATTCCATTGCCCTAGCAGAGACCATCAGTACATTCCATTGTCCTAGTAGAGACCAAAAGTACATTCCATTGTCCTAGCAGAGACCATCAGTACATTCCATTGTCCTAGCAGAGACCATCAGTACATTCCATTGTCCTAGCAGAGACCATCAGTACATTCCATTGTCCTAGCAGAGACCATCAGTACATTCCATTGCCCTAGCAGAGACCATCAGTACATTCCATTGTCCTAGCAGAGACCATCAGTACATTCCATTGTCCTAGCAGAGACCATTAGTACATTCCATTGCCCTAGCAGAGACCATCACTATCTGTCCTGTGTTAATTGCTATCTGTCCTGTTTTCCAGGTGTATAACATGCTATCTGTCCTGTTTTCCAGGTGCATAACATGCTATCTGTCCTGTGTTCCAGGTGTATAACATGCTATCTGTACTGTGTTCTAGGTGTATAACATGCTATCTGTCCTGTGTTCTAGGTGTATAACTTGCTATCTGTACTGTGTTCTAGGTGTACAACATGCTATCTGTCCTGTGTTCTAGGTGTATAACATGCTATCTGTCCTGTGTTCTAGGTGTATAACATGCTATCTGTCCTGTGTTCTAGGTGTATAACATGATATCTGTACTGTGTTCTAGGTGTATAACATGCTATCTGTCCTGTGTTCTAGGTGTATAACATGCTATCTGTACTGTGTTCTAGGTGTATAACATGCTATCTGTCCTGTGTTCTAGGTGTATGACATGCTATCTGTCCTGTGTTCTAGGTGTATAACATGCTATCTGTCCTGTGTTCCAGGTGTATAACATGCTATTTGTCCTGTGTTCCAGGTGTATAACATGCTATCTGTCCTGTGTTCTAGGTGTATAACATGCTATCTGTCCTGTGTTCTAGGTGTATAACATGCTATCTGTCCTGTGTTGTAGGTGTATAACATGCTATCTGTCCTGTGTTCTAGGTGTATAACATGCTATCTGTCCTGTGTTCTAGGTGTATAACATGCTATCTGTCCTGTGTTCTAGGTGTATAACATGCTATCTGTCCTGTGTTCTAGGTGTATAACATGCTATCTGTCCTGTGTTCTAGGTCTATAACATGCTCTCTGTCCTGTGTTCTAGGTGTATAACATGCTATCTGTCCTGTGTTCTAGGTGTATAACATGCTATCTGTCCTGTCTTCTAGGTGTATAACATGCTATCTGTCCTGTGTTCCAGGTGTATAACATGCTATCTGTCCTGTGTTCTAGGTGTATAACATGCTATCTGTCCTGTGTTCTAGGTGTATAACATGCTATCTGTCCTGTGTTCTAGGTGTATAACATGCTATCTGTCCTGTGTTCTAGGTGTATAACATGCTATCTGTCCTGTGTTCTAGGTGTATAACATGCTATCTGTCCTGTGTTCTAGGTGTATAACATGCTATCTGTCCTGTGTTCTAGGTGTATAACATGCTATCTGTCCTGTGTTCCAGGTGTATAACATGCTATCTGTCCTGTGTTCTAGGTGTATAACATGCTATCTGTCCTGTGTTCTAGGTGTATAACATGCTATCTGTCCTGTGTTCTAGGTGTATAACATGCTATCTGTCCTGTGTTCTAGGTGTATAACATGCTGTCTGTCCTGTGTTCTAGGTGTATAACATGCTATCTGTCCTGTGTTCTACGTGTATAACATGCTATCTGTCCTGTGTTCTAGGTGTATAACATGCTATCTGTCCTGTGTTCTAGGTGTATAACATGCTGTCTGTCCTGTGTTCCAGGTGTATAACATGCTATCTGTCCTGTGTTCTAGGTGTATAACATGCTATCTGTCCTGTGTTCTAGGTGTATAACATGCTATCTGTCCTGTGTTCCAGGTGTATAACATGCTATCTGTCCTGTGTTCTAGGTGTATAACATGCTATCTGTCCTGTGTTCTAGGTGTATATCATGCTATCTGTCCTGTGTTCTAGGTGTATAACATGCTGGCTGAGACTGGAGAACTGGACAACACATATATCATCTACACAGCTGACCACGGCTACCACATTGGTCAGTTTGGCCTGGTCAAGGGCAAGTCCATGCCCTACGAGTTTGACATTCGAGTACCCTTCTACATCCGAGGGCCCAACGTGGAGGCAGGAGCCAGGTAAGGTTCTAAGGGCTGTTGTATCATATGGCTGTATGGGTGCTGATCTGTGGATGACGTAACCCCCGTGGAACTGATCCATACATACTAACATCAAACCTTTTGTGTCATTATACATCATCCAAATCCTCTACATAGCTGTTCTATCCCCCTGATCCCTCCGTAAGACCAATGGCAGAGAGAGAGAGAGAGATGAGAGATGAGGTAGAGGTGAGAGAAAGAGATGGGAGATGTCTATTTATATTACAATAGAAGAAAAGTAACATCTGCCTGATCCCAGAGGGATTGACTTTGTTTTGCTCTCATTTGTTTGGATGATTTAGACAGTCAGTTGAACATCACCATTCAGTGTCAAGTCCTCTTGGGCCAGGGGACACTCAGACGCTCCATATACAGTTGAAGTAGGATGTTTACATACACTTAGCTTGGAGTCATAAAAACTAGTTTTTCAACCACTCCACAAATTTCTTGTTAACAAACTATAGTTTTGGCAAGTTGGTTAGAACATCTACTTTGTGCATGACACAAGTTATTTTTCCAACAATTGTTTACAGACAGATTATTTAACTTATAATTCACTGTATCACAATTCCAGTGGGTCAGAAGTTTACATACACTAAGTTGACTGTGCCTTTTAACAGCTTGGAAAATTCCCGAAAATGATGTCATGGCTTTAGAAGCTTCTGATAGGCTAATTGACATAATTTGAGTCAATTGGAGGTGTACCTGTGGATGTATTTCAAGACCTATCTTCAAACGCAGTGCCTCTTTGCTTGACATCATTGGAAAATCAAAAGAAATCAGTCAAGAGCTCAGATAGAAAATTGTAGACCTCAAAAAGTCTGGTTCATCCTTGGGAGAAATTTCCAAATGCCTGAAGGTTCCACGTTCATCTGTACAAGCAATAGTACGCAAGTATAAACGCCATGGGACCACGCAGCCGTCAAACCGCTCAGGAAGTCTCCTAGGGATTAACGTACTTTGGTGCGAAAAATGCAAATCAATCACAGAACAGCAAAGGAACTTGTGAAGATGCTGGAGGAAACAGGTACGAAAGTATCTATATTCACAGTAAAACGAGTCATATATCGACATAACCTGAAAGGCCACTCAGCAAGGAAGAGCCACTGCTCCAAAACCGCCATAAAAAAGCCAGACTATGGTTTGCAACGGCACATGGGAACAAAGATTGTATTTTTTGGAGAAATGTCCTCTGGTCTGATGAAACAATAATAGAACTGTTTGGCCATAATGACCATCGTTATGTTTGGAGGAAAAAAGGGGAGGCTTGCAAGCCGTAGAACACCATCCCAACCGTGAAGCACGGGGGTAACAGCATCATGTTGTGGGGGTGCTTTGCTGCAAGAGGGACTGGTGCACTTCACAAAATAGATGGTATCATGAGAAAGATAAATTATGTGGATATAATGAAGCAACATCTCAAGACATCCGTCAGGAACTTAAAGCTTGGTCACAAATGGGTTTTCCAAATGAACAATGAACAATGAACCCAAGCATACTTCCAAAGTTGTGGCAAAATGGCTTAAGGACAACAAAGTCATGGTATTGGAGTGGCCATCACAAAGCCCTGACCTCAATCCCATAGAAAATTTGTGGTCAGAACTGAAAAAGCGTGTGCGAGTAAGGAGGCCTACAAACCTAACTCAGTTACACCAGCTCTGTCAGGAGGAATGGGCCAAAATTCACCCAACTTATTGTGGGAAGCTTGTGTACATGGATTTTATAATGTCATATTTTTTTCCCCTTCTCTCACTTTCTCTCTCTCTCTCTCTCTCTGTTTCTCGGTCGCTCCCATCTCTCACTCTCCATCCCTCTCATCAGCTGACGTTAACCAACCAGATACCATCTGACATGCGCCGTAATAACCTTGTCCCCTTATCGCCCCCTGCGTCTCCATAGCAACCCTCACGTGGTGCTGAACATTGACCTGGCGCCCACCATCCTGGACATCGCTGGCATGGACGTGCCTCCGGACATGGACGGCAAGTCCATCCTCAAACTGCTGGACATAGAGAGACCAGTCAACAGGTATGGAGCAGAAAAGGATAAACTCCTGCCCATAACTATGTGTATTCTGTATGTTGGCAGGCCATAGATCACTGACAGAAGTAACTGCATATCCTCTAGGTCCCTTAAATTCAATTCTGGACATGGAAGCCAGTTCCACTGCTTTTAAAATGATTTGCCTCTAATCAGGCACTGATTTAGGACACCAGGTGGTTGCCAGAAATGATCAGGTAGAACAGGAAAACCAAACAGGCTCCGGACCTCTGCTCTAGGTGGTTCTACTGAATATGAGTCGTACATTGGCACAGGCCACTGACAGGTTTGAGTTCCCTCAGGGTTCCTGCTCTACTCTGGTAAAATTACTTCAAAAGAGCCCAATCTAACACCTGGGTTTGACCAATGAGTTTTCCTCAAAACTGTGGCACCGCACCAATCTTTGAACCTGGCTCAGTCTGCCAGGTTACCATGACATCAGTTGACATCCCAGCGACACCTCTTCCTCATGCCCAGCCTGGATATTGCTATCGTTAACGGGGGGAAAAAAGATATCAAAGAAAATAAATAATCCTTCTCCCTCCCTCCAAGTGTGTGTGTGTGTGTGTGTGTGTGTGTGTGTTCTCTTCTCTTCTCTTTCCTAGCTCTGCAGCTGTAATCAGAGAGAGATAGCTGTGAAATGGGAGGCTAGCTTGCTGGGAGGCTAGCTTGCTGGCCTGATGGGAGGCTGTGGGGATAGAAGGAGAGGCTGTGGGGATAGAAGGAGAGGCTGTGGGGATAGAAGGAGAGGCTGTGGGGATAGAAGGAGAGGCTGTGGGGATAGAAGGAGAGGCTGTGGGTATAGACTGAGAGGCTGTGGGGATAGAAGGAGAGGCTGTGGGGATAGAAGGAGAGGCTGTGGGGATAGACTGAGAGGCTGTGGGGATAGAAGGAGAGGCTGTGGGGATAGAAGGAGAGGCTGTGGGGATAGACTGAGAGGCTGTGGGGATAGAAGGAGAGGCTGTGGGGATAGAAGGAGAGGCTGTGGGGATAGAAGGAGAGGCTGTGGGGATAGAAGGAGAGGCTGTGGGGATAGAAGGAGAGGCTGTGGGGATAGACTGAGAGGCTGTGGGGATAGAAGGAGAGGCTGTGGGGATAGAAGGAGAGGCTGTGGGGATAGACTGAGAGGCTGTGGGGATAGAAGGAGAGGCTGTGGGGATAGAAGGAGAGGCTGTGGGGATAGAAGGAGAGGCTGTGGGGATAGAAGGAGAGGCTGTGGGGATAGAAGGAGAGGCTGTGGGGATAGACTGAGAGGCTGTGGGGATAGAAGGAGAGGCTGTGGGGATAGAAGGAGAGGCTGTGGGGATAGAAGGAGAGGCTGTGAGGATAGACTGAGAGGCTGTGGGGATAGAAGGAGAGGCTGTGGGGATAGAAGGAGAGGCTGTGGGGATAGACTGAGAGGCTGTGGGGATAGAAGGAGAGGCTGTGGGGATAGAAGGAGAGGCTGTGGGGATAGAAGGAGAGGCTGCGGGGATAGAAGGAGAGGCTGTGGGGATA
>NC_048580.1:67751197-67788697 GCF_013265735.2 Oncorhynchus mykiss | reverse complement strand
GGGGAACTGTATGCTGTAGACTTGGGGGATGGCTACCATCCTGTACTGGCCCCCAAGAACCTCAGCGAGACTGGGGCCCCGGGGCCACGCGACGACACTGAGGACGACTTCAGTGGCATGGGATTCACCATCAGTCCCAGGACTAGCAGCAACAGTCTGGCTATAGTACCTTCTGACATCAAAGTCACACACAGGTCAGGGAGTGTGTTGAGGTTCTATGTGGATGGTGTTTGTACTGTGTTAGTACTGCATGTTGAATGTGTTGAAGGTGTACTATGCCGAAATCCCTCCGCCATTTCCTGGTTGCTGAAATTCGGATAGTTCACCTAACTTAACACAAAATGTAAAGTGTAGACAAGGGTTGTTCAGTTATTCCTTTCAATTATACATACTGCTCCAAAAAAAATAAAGGGAACACTTAAACAACACAATGTAACTCCAAGTCAATCACACTTCTGTGAAATCAAACTGTCCACTTAGGAAGCAACACTGATTGACAATACATTTCACATGCTGTTGTGCAAATGGAATAGACAACAGGTGGAAATTATAGGCAATTAGCAAGATACCCCCAATAAAGGAGTGGTTCTGCAGGTGGTGACCACAGACCACTTCTCAGTTCCTATGCTTCCTGGCTGATGTTTTGGTCACTTTTGAATGCTGGCGGTGCTTTCACTCTAGTGGTAGCATGAGACGGAGTCTACAACCCACACAAGTGGCTCAGGTAGTGCAGCTCATCCAGGATGGAACATCAATGCGAGCTGTGGCAAGAAGGTTTGCTGTGTCTGTCAGCGTAGTGTCCAGAGCATGGAGGCGCTACCAGGAGACAGGCCAGTACATCAGGAGATGTGGAGGAGGCCGTAGGAGGGCAACAACCCAGCAGCAGGACTCCATGAGGGTGGTATGAGGGCCCGACATCCACAGGTGGGGGTAGTGCTTACAGCCCAACACCGTGCAGGACATTTGGCATTTGCCAGAGAACACCAAGATTGGCAAATTCGCCACTGGCGCCCTGTGCTCTTCACAGATGAAAGCAGGTTCACACTGAGCACATGTGACAGACGTGACAGTCTGGAGACGCCGTGGAGAACGTTCTGCTGCCTGCAACATCCTCCAGCATGACCGGTTTGGCGGTGGGTCAGTCATGGTGTGGCATTTCTTTGGGGGGCCGCACAGCCCTCCATGCGCTCACCAGAGGTAGCCTGACTGCCATTAGGTACCGAAATGAGATCCTCAGACCCCTTGTGAGACCATATGCTGGTGCAGTTGGCCCTGGGTTCCTCCCAATGCAAGACAATACTAGACCTCATGTGGCTGGAGTGTGTCAGCAGTTCCTGCAAGAGGAAGGCATTGATGCTATGGACTGGCCCGCCCATTCCCCAGACCTGAATCCAATTGAGCACATCTGGGACATCATGTCTCGCTCCATCCACCAACGCCACAGTTGCACCACAGACTGTCCAGGAGTTGGCGGATGCTTTAGTCCAGGTCTGAGAGGAGATCCCTCAGGAGACCATCCGCCACCTCATCAGGAGCATGCCCAGGCGTTGTAGGGAGGTCATACAGGCACACACACTACTGAGCCTCATTTTGACTTGTTTTAAGGACATTACATCAAAATTGGATCAGCCTGTAGTGTGGTTTTCCACATTAATTTTGAGTGTGACTCCAAATCCAGACCTCCATGGGTTGATAAATTTGATTTCCATTGATAATTTGTGTGATTTTGGTGTCAGCACATTCAACTATGTAAAGAAAAAAGTATTTAATAAGAATATTTCATTCATTCAGATCTAGGACGTGTTATTTTTTTGAGCAGTGTATATAATAAGCTCTAGACAACCAGGTGAGAGGAGCTCCTCACTAATTAGTGACCTTGATTCATCAATCTAGTACAAGGGAGGAGCAAAAACCTGCAGACACTCTGCCCTCCGTGGAATGAGTTTGACTCATGTGATGTAGAGCATTATTGTACAATTTAAACTGCTGTGAAATATATTTTCAATACCTCCATATTTGTATGGAAAAAGTAAATAACAAAAGTAAATAACAAAAACTAAACTTAAAGTTACATATTTCAGCTTTAAAACTGCATGTTTAAATGTGTTGTTAATACTACATTATTGTGTTGTTAGCTGGGCTTAATGCTCACTGTGTATCCTGTCCTCAGATGCTCCATCCTGGCCGATGACACAGTGAAGTGTGACACAGGGATCTATAAGTCTGTGCAGGCCTGGAAGGACCACAAACTCCACATCGACCACGAGGTAGGCCAGTCTTCTCAGCCACTCACATAACCCACATCGACCATGAGGCCAGTCTCATCAGCCAGTCACATAACCCACATCGACCACGAGGCCAGTCTCATCAGCCACTCACATAACCCACATCGACCACGAGGCCAGTCTCATCAGCCACTCACTTAACCCACATCGACCACGAGGCCAGTCTCATCAGCCACTCACATAACCCACATCGACCACGAGGCCAGTCTCATCAGCCACTCACATAACCCACATCGACCACGAGGCCAGTCTCATCAGCCACTCACATAACCCACATCGACCACGAGGCCAGTCTCATCAGCCACTCACATAACCCACATCGACCACGAGGCCAGTCTTATCAGCCACTCACATAACCCACATCGACCACGAGGCCAGTCTCATCAGCCACTCACATAACCCACATCGACCACGAGGCCAGTCTCATCAGCCACTCACATAACCCACATCGACCACGAGGCCAGTCTCATCAGCCACTCACATAACCCACATCGACCACGAGGCCAGTCTCATCAGCCACTCACATAACCCACATCGACCACAAGGCCAGTCTCATCAGCCACTCACATAACCCACATCGACCACGAGGCCAGTCTCATCAGCCACTCACATAACCCACATCGAACACGAGGCCAGTCTCATCAGCCACTCACATAACCCACATTGACCACGAGGCCAGTCTCATCAGCCACTCACATAACCCACATCGACCACGAGGCCAGTCTCATCAGCCACTCACATAACCCACATCGACCACGAGGCCAGTCTCATCAGCCACTCACATAACCCACATCGACCACGAGGTAGGCCAGTCTCATCAGCCACTCACATAACCCACATCGAACACGAGGCCAGTCTCATCAGCCACTCACATAACCCACATCGACCACGAGGCCAGTCTCATCAGCCACTCACATAACCCACATTGACCACGAGGCCAGTCTCATCAGCCACTCACATAACCCACATCGACCACGAGGCCAGTCTCATCAGTCACTCACATAACCCACATCGAACACGAGGCCAGTCTCATCAGCCACTCACATAACCCACATTGACCACGAGGCCAGTCTCATCAGCCACTCACATAACCCACATCGACCACGAGGCCAGTCTCATCAGCCACTCACATAACCCACATCGACCACGAGGCCAGTCTCATCAGCCACTCACATAACCCACATCGACCACGAGGCCAGTCTCATCAGCCACTCACATAACCCACATCGACCATGAGGTAGGCCAGTCTCATCAGCCACTCACATAACCCACATCGACCACGAGGCCAGTCTCATCAGCCACTCACATAACCCACATCGACCACGAGGCCAGTCTCATCAGCCACTCACATAACCCACATCGACCACGAAGCCAGTCTCATCAGCCACTCACATAACCCACATCGACCACGAGGTATAGGCCAGTCTTCTCAGCCACTCACATAACCCACATCGACCACGAGTCCAGTCTCTTCAGCCACTCACATAACCCACATCGACCACGAGGCCAGTCTCATCAGCCACTCACATAACCCACATCGACCACGAGGCCAGTCTCATCAGCCACTCACATAACCCACATCGACCACGAGGCCAGTCTCATCAGCCACTCACATAATCCACATCGACCACGAGGCCAGTCTCATCAGCCACTCACATAACCCACATCGACCATGAGGCAGGTCAGTCTTCTCAGCCACTCACATAACCCACATCGACCACGAGGCCAGTCTCATCAGCCACTCACATAACCCACATCGACCATGAGGCAGGTCAGTCTTCTCAGCCACTCACATAACCCACATCGACCACGAGGCCAGTCTCATCAGCCACTCACATAACCCACATCGACCATGAGGCAGGTCAGTCTTCTCAGCCACCCACATAACCCACATCGACCACGAGGCCAGTCTCATTAGCCACTCACATAACCCACATCGACCACGAAGCCAGCTTTATCAGCCACTCACATCGAACACGAGGCCAGTCTCATCAGCCACTCACATAACCCACATCGACCACGAGGCCAGTCTCATCAGCCACTCACATAACCCACATCGACCACGAGGCCAGTCTCATCAGCCACTCACATAACCCACATCGACCACGAGGCCAGTCTTATCAGCCACTCACATAACCCACATCGACCACGAGGCCAGCCTCATCAGCCACTCACATAACCCACATATGACCACAAAACAATTATGCTTTATTTCTCAATGCAGTTGATCTTCAGTGGTCACATAATAGCTGCTAATGAAATCATTGATTGTATAATTATGAGTTCGTTGAACGGGTGGTACTGGGACTCGAATCCACTATCTTAGCACTGCAAGCACCATTCTCTAACAACTCAGCTGTAGAGGACCACATCATTGTGTTGTGACATTTCTCTGTCTAATCTAATGTCCTGCCGATCTCTCAGATTGAGACCCTGCAGACCAAGATCAAGAATCTGAGAGAAGTCAGGGGTCATCTGAAGAAGGCCCGCCCAGAGGAGTGTGACTGTCTCCGCTACATGTAAAGAGAGAACATCTCCTCCCCTCCTCTCTCCTCTCCTCCTCTCCTCCTCTCTCCTCTCCTCCCCTCCCCTCCTCTCTACTCTCCTCCTCTCTCCTCTCCTCTCATCCCCTCCTCTCCTCTCTCCTCTCCTCCTCTCTCTTCTCCTCTCCTTTCCTTTCCTTTCCTCTTCTCCTCTCCTCTCCTCTCCTTTCCTTTCCTTTCCTCCTCTCCTCTCCTCTCCTCTCCTCTCATCTCCTCCCCTCTTCTCTCCTCTTCTCAATCCACAGTTTACGTTGCTCAACTGATTTCTTACAAACCCCCACACACTAAACGCCAGCATTACATTACAGTGACTCTACCACTCAAATAGCTTTACTTCAGACCCCCTGTGGTTCTCCCTGCAGATATTTATCATAAATGCTGTTAATGTGAATATCTGTGTGTGTTTCAGCTACCAGTCTAAGTACAAGAGTAAGCTTAGGTACAAAGGAAGCAGCATTCACCCATTCAGGTAAGGGGTTTGTGTTGTTTATCATGTGTGTCCTTCCTATAAGAAAGAGATGTGAACTCTAGGTGTTCTTATGAACTCTATGTGTAATGATTGTATATCTACAATATACTGTATATATATCTGACTATTTCATTGTGTCACTGTGCAATGTGTGTGTGTGTGTGTGTGTGTGTGTGTGTGTGTGTGTGTGTGTGTGTGTGTGTGTGTGTGTGTGTGTGTGTGTGTGTGTGTGTGTGTGTGATGTCATCAGGAAGGGTCAGGATAAGGATAACAAGGCGTGGCTGCTGAAGGACCAGAAGAGGAGGAAGAAGATGAGGAAGCTGCTGAAACGTCTGAGGAACAACGACACCTGTAGCATGCCTGGTCTAACCTGCTTCACCCACGACAACCAGCACTGGCAGACCGCCCCCTTCTGGACAAGTAAGACCCTGTACACACACACGCACACATATACACACGCACACACACTAGCACCGACTATTCTCTCTGTCTGCAGTGGGTCCATTCTGTGCCTGCACCAGTGCCAACAACAACACCTACTGGTGCGTGAGGACCATCAACGAAACTCACAACTTCCTGTTCTGTGAGTTTGCGACTGGCTTCCTGGAGTACTTTGACCTCAACACAGATCCCTACCAGGTCAGTGCTCCTCCTCACCGCTATCACTCACTCCTCTGTAAGATTGTATCTAACAGAGTAATACATTTAGAATATCGTTCTGATTCTAGAATATCGTTCTGATTCTAATTACACAGCATTATTTAAATATTCCTCATGTCATGTTAATGGGGATCTATCATGACTGTTATAGAATGTTGTAGTGTCATGTTAATGGGGTTCTAACATGACTGTTATAGAATGTTGTAGTGTCATGTTAATGGGGTTCTAACATGACTGTTATAGAATGTTGTAGTGTCATGTTAATGGGGTTCTAACATGACTGTTATAGAATGTTGTAGTGTCATGTTAATGTGGTTCTAACATGCCTGTTATAGAATGTTGTAGTGTCATGTTAATGGGGTTCTAACATGACTGTTACAGAATGTTGAAGTGTCATGTTAATGGGGCTCTAACATGGCTGTTATAGAATGTTGTAGTGTCATGTTAATGAAGATCTAACATGACTGTTATAGAATGTTGTAGTGTCATGTTAATGGGGTTCTAACATGACTGTTATAGAATGTTGTAGTGTCATGTTAAAGGGGTTCTAACATGACCGTTATAGAATGCTGTAGTGTCATGTTAATGAAGATCTAACATGACTGTTATAGAATGTTGTAGTGTCATGTTAATGGGGTTCTAACATGACTGTTATATAATGTTGTAGTGTCATGTTAATGGGGTTCTAACATGACTGTTATAGAATGTTGTAGTGTCATGTTAATGGGGTTCTAACATGACTGTTACAGAATGTTGTAGTGTCATGTTAATGATGTTCTAACATGACTGTTACAGAATGTCGTAGTGTCATGTTAATGCATCGTAATGCAGAAACAAGTGGGGCCAGGTTAGGGGAAAAGGATGAAACGTCCCAACTCTGTAGACACGGCTCCTCTTCCTGACATTATCTAGCCTGTAGCCCTGTCTTCAAGATGGCACACTGAAAACAATCTGTTGTATAACAGCTGGAGATGCTCTTATGAATTCATTTTCAAATATGTATGAAGACCAGCATCATTCCTCTCTCTCTGTATCTCTGTCTGTCTGTGCAGCTGATGAATGCTGTGAACACACTGGACCGAACCGTCCTAAATCAGCTCCACGTTCAACTCATGGAGCTCCGCAGCTGCAAGGGTCACAAGCAGTGCAACCCCCGTACCCGCAACCTGGAGCTGGGTGAGTTCCTCTAACACACACACACACACACACACATACGCACGCACGCACACACACACACACGCACGCACGCACGCACGCACGCGCGCACGCACACACACACAAACAATATCTCAGGTTGTTGTGGGTTGTCACTACAGAAGAATGATCTCTGTTTTCTATCTTCATCCCCATCATCCTCTTCGCCAAACCCAAGTCCTGCCTTGCTTTGTGTTCTTGTTTTCACCATGCAATACCTCTCATGTATCAATTCTAGTACCGCATCTTAAACGACTACAACCACTCACTCTGGAAGGAGCTCTGTTCCTTTTAATGAAGGCCAATTCAGTTGAAAGTCGATTTCTGCTGGTTTTTTTTGTTGTTGTTTTCTTTAACACTATTTGAATTTCAGACACCATTTTGATTTTTTAAAACAACTGCTCTTTCTAACCCGCCCCTCTCAACACAGAGTCACACCTACATGGCTTAACGAGGTCTCTATGCCTTAATTGATAGGAATCTGTTCCTATGTTCTCTAACCACTGCTATTGTCTCTTCTTCAGGAGGTAAAGAGCGAAGCAGCTATGATGAATACAGGTATCTTTACTCATCGACATAAACACCACTCTGCACTTAACTATTTATTAGGTATTAGCACTAAACTCAGCAAAAAAAAGAAACCTCACACTGTCAACTGCGTTTATTTTCAGCAAACTTAACGTGTAAATATTTGTATGAACATAAGATTCAACAACTGAGACATAAACTGAACAAGTTCCACAGACATGTGACTAACAGAAATTTAATAATGTGTCCCTGAACAAAGCGGGGGTCAAAATCAAAAGTAACAGTCAGTATCTGGTGTGGCCACCAGCTGCATTAAGTACTGCAGTGCATCTCCTTCTCATGGACTGCACCAGATTTGCCCGTTCTTGCTGTGAGATGTTACCCCACTATTCCACCAAGGCACCTGCAAGATCCTGGACATTTCTGGGGGGAATGGCCCTAGCCCTCACTCTCCGATCCAACAGGTCCCAGGCGTGCTCAATGGGATTGAGATCCGGGCTCTTCACTGGCCATGGCAGAACACTGACATTCCTGTCTGGCAGGAAATCACACACAGAATGAGCAGTATGGCTGGTGGCATTGTCATGGTGGAGGGTCATGTCAGCATTGAGATCGCCTGCAATGACAACAAGCTCAGTCCGATGATGCTGTGACACACCGCCCCAGACCATGACGGACCCTCCACTCCAAATCAATCCCGCTCCAGAGTACAAGCCTCGGTGTAAAGCTCATTCCCTCGACAATAAACGCAAATCTGACCATCACCCCTGGTGAGACAAAACCGCGACTCGTCAGTGAAGAGCACTTTTTACCAGTCCTGTCTGGTCCAGCGACGGTGGGTTTGTGCCCATAGGCGACGTTGTTGCTGGTGATCTCTGGTGAGGACCTGCCTTACAACAGGCCTACAAGCCCTCAGTCCAGCCTCTCTCAGCCTATTGCAGACAGTCTGAGCACTGATGGAGGGATTGTGCGTTCCTGGTGTAACTCGGCAGTTGTTGTTGCCAGCCTGTACCTGTCCCGCAGGTGTAATGTTTGAATGTACCGATCCTGTGCAGGTGTTGTTACACGTGGTCTGCCATTGCGAGGACGATCAGCTGTCTGTCCTTTCTCCCTGTAGCGCTGTCTTAGGCATCTCACAGTACGGACATTGCAATTTATTTCCCTGGCCACATCTGCAGTCCTCATGCCTCATTGCAGCGTGCCTAAGGCATGTTCACGCAGATAAGCAGGGACCCTGGGCATCTTTCTTTTGGAGTTTTTCAGTGTCAGTAGAAAGTCCTCTTTAGTGTCCTAAGTTGTCATAACTGTGACCTTAATTGCATTCTGTCTGTAAGCTGTTAGTGTCTTAAAACGACCGTTCCATAGGTGCATGTTCATTAATTGTTTATGGGTCATTGAACAAGCACGGGAAACAGTGTTTAATCCCTTTACAATGAAGATCTGTGAAGTTATTTGGATTTTTACTAATTATCTTTGAAAGACAGGGGCCTGAAAAAGGTCTGTTTCTTTTTTTGCTGAGTTTATATAAAATGAATATAAACATTCCTAAAAGATAGTTGACTATCTACTTGGTCTAGAATACGTTGACAGAATACACAACACTTAGAAAGTACATAGAGATTGTGTATATGGGCGACGTGTGGGGCGACGTGTGGGTCGACGTGTGGGGCGAAGTGTGGACGTCACAGGAGGTTGGTGGCTCCTTTTTTGGGGAGCACGGGCTCGTGGTAATGGCTGGAGCGGCATCAGTGGACTGTTATAAAACACATTGGTTTTCTATGTGTCTGATGCCATTCCATTTGCTCCGTTCCGGACATTATTATGAGCCCTCCTTCCTTCAGCAGCCTCCTGTGCTGGACGTGCGATTGAGAGTGTGTTTTTTGGTGTTCCCTTTCTCTCTCTCTCTTTCTCTCTCTCTCTCTCTCTTTCTTTCCTTCTTTCTTTCTCTCTTGTTTTTCCTTTGCATCTTTGCATGACTTCTGGTTTGGGGGATTTGCACTGAGCACTTTTCTAACCCTGGGGAATACTCAGTGTATGCTTCACTGTCTCTACACTCCTTCTAACTGAGGTTGGGAGAAGGTTGAGGGCTTGAGGTTGAGGGCTTCTTCTGCTTGAACGGGCTGAATAACAGTCTATCTTATTGCTGCTTGTGCATCAGGCAGTTTCAACGCAGAAAGTGGCCAAAAGTGAAGATGCCCACCTCCAAATCACTGTGAGTCTGGAACTTCACGATGCCACCAAACAGTCACCTCTGACAGTCAACTCTAACAGTCACCTCTAACAGTCACCTCTAACAGTCAACTCTAACTCACGATGCCACCAAACAGTCACCTCTAACAGTCACCTCTAACAGTCACCTCTAACAGTCACCTCTAACTCACGATGCCACCAAACAGTCACCTCTGACAGTCAACTCTAACTCACGATGCCACCAAAACAGTCACCTCTAACAGTCACCTCTAACAGTCAACTCTAACTCACGATGCCGCCAAAACAGTCACCTCTAACAGTCACCTCTAACAGTCACCTCTAACAGTCACCTCTAACAGTCACCTCTAACAGTCATCTCTAACTTGCTTTTTCTTCCTCTCTTTCGTTCCTCTTTCATTTCGTTAGTTTTTTCAACTCTGGGTTTTTCCAGGCTTGCCTGCTGCTCTCTACTAGTTCTAGTTAATAACCATGACTGTCTCACTCTCCTGTCTGTCTCACTCTCCTGTCTGTCGATATGAATGGATGTAATTCTAACCTGCAAGGTTTAGGCAGCTCACATCTCATACTGTCCTGTTGCTTGTCACCTGTAGAGGGCGTCATCCACCCCCACCGCCCAGCACATCTGCCTTAGTCATCTAATCATCTCTACCTGTAGAGGGCGCCATCCACCCCCACTGCCCAGCGCATCTGCCTTAGTCATCTAATCATCTCTACCTGTAGAGGGCGCCATCCACCCCCACCGCCCAGCGCATCTGCCTTAGTCATCTAATCATCTCTACCTGTAGAGGGCGCCATCCACCGCCCAGCACATCTGCCTTAGTCATCTAATCATCTCTACCTGTAGAGGGCGCCATCCACCCCCACCGCCCAGCACATCTGCCTTAGTCATCTAATCATCTCTACCTGTAGAGGGCGCCATCCACCGCCCAGCACATCTGCCTTAGTCATCTAATCATCTCTACCTGTAGAGGGCGCCATCCACCCCCACCGCCCAGCACATCTGCCTTAGTCATCTAATCATCTCTACCTGTAGAGGGCGCCATCCACCCCCACCGCCCAGCGCATCTGCCTTGGTTGACTCTCACTGTTCATAAGACTGCAGTGCCTCACAATGTCTCTCACTCTTTCTGATACTCTGCTGTCCATGTGTCTTGTCTGTTTCTCCATGTAGCTGCCTCATAAACTAGTGTGAATGTCAGAGAATGAACCCATTCAAGCATTCATATAGAATAGAATACTACTCTGTCCTGGGACCAGTTTACTGGGAGCAGTGTTCACGTGGTGATGATGAGGAGAGTACAGACACAACGGGAGACAGAGGTTTGCTGTGGATGACACTGTTTTGTCTGTGTGATCTTGTCTCATCAGAGGACAGATTTGGGAAGGCTGGGAGGGATAGGGTCCAGGAGGCGACAGTGGCCCCGTCAGAAGCACCCAGTGCAGGAGGAACGGGAATGGACTGGTCAGAACTTGAACCCTTGTACAGACTTGACAAGCACGCGTATGATCTCAAACTCAACTTCAACGTCAGCCTGGAGGACTGGGACAACTTTGACTGGACCGTGGACAGGATGTTCACGATGCTAGGCAACTTCAACCACCAGCCGAACGGGCGCAGCAGCAACTTGATTCCTGGGGAGGGTAGAGGAGGAAGAGACCACGCCCTGGTATCCTCAACGGACCAATCAGCCTCAGCCATCTACCTGACCACCCTGGCCACTCCAGCTCTCCTGCTGAGAGAGGCTGCGGCCGAGGTCCTGAGGGAGGCGTTGGGGCTGAATGGAGGGGAGCACCGCTCTTCCTCCTCCTCCTCCTCCTCTTCCTGTCCTCCAGTCCCAGCTGAGGAGGGCCGCTCAGACTGGGACCACTCCCCACCTCTCCTCAACCAGTTAGGGGAGGAGGGCCCGCCTAGACTGCATGACGAGGATGAGGAGGGCAGGGATAGGGGTGATGAAGAGGAGGAGGAAGAGTTGTTTAGGAGACGGTCGGCCCGGTGGAGGCTGAACCATGCTCACTGTCAGTGCAGTGACTTTGTTCAGGAAGCTGAGAACGGGTTGCCTGTATGACTGCCTGTAAGACCCCTCTCTCACTCTGTCTCCCCTCCTCACCTGAGATTTTAGGGAGACTGAATCAGCACAATGTCACCTCTGGCCTGTCCCCCACCCAGACCCGCTTAAATTCTCACCCTCCTCCTCCTCAGGCCACAGCAGCACTTCCTGGCTGATATGGGGACGAGCCTGTCCCTTTAATCAAGACTGCAGTCCTCCAGTGCCCCAACCATATCCCAGGCCAGCAGACGGCCCACTGCTGGCCCCTTCCTGTAATACATCAACGGACTTCACCAGGAGATTCTTTATGAACGAACACAGCAGCAGCCCATGATTCTTTATGAACGAACACAGCAGCAGCCCATGATTCTTTATGAGCGAACACAGCAGCAGCAGCCCATGATTCTTTATGAACGAACACAGCAGCAGCAGCCCATGATTCTTTATGAACGAACACAGCAGCAGCCCATGATTCTTTATGAGCGAACACAGCAGAAGCAGCCCATGATTCTTTATGAGCGAACACAGCAGCAGCAGCCCATGATTCTTTATGAGCGAACACAGCAGAAGCAGCCCATGATTCTTTATGAGCGAACACAGCAGAAGCAGCCCATGATTCTTTATGAGCGAACACAGCAGCAGCAGCCCATGATTCTTTATGAGCGAACACAGCAGCAGCAGCCCATGATTCTTTATGAGCGAACACAGCAGCAGCAGCCCATGATTCTTTATGAGTGAACACAGCAGAAGCAGCCCATGATTCTTTATGAGCGAACACAGCAGCAGCAGCCCATGATTCTTTATGAGCGAACACAGCAGCAGCAGCCCATGATTCTTTATGAGCGAACACAGCAGAAGCAGCCCATGATTCTTTATGAGCGAACACAGCAGAAGCAGCCCATGATTCTTTATGAGCGAACACAGCAGCAGCAGCCCATGATTCTTTATGAGCGAACACAGCAGAAGCAGCCCATGATTATTTTCCTATGGCAGGATGTTACTTTGCTTTGTTTTTTGTTTTTGGGGAGCTTTGGGAATATGAGAGGAAAATAAACTTGATTGATTTTTGATATTCATTGGATTCTTTGAAAAAAATATTGTGTATTCTATATGTGTATTTGACTTTGTTTGTTTTTACTAATGGGTGTATGAATTGGTGCTGGTTCCACCCCCCTGTGCTGATTACGTGTATGTGGCACATTGATTAAGGCTTTTTTTTAACCAATGTGTTACTAATTCATTTTTGAAAACACTTAATTCCACAAAATGCAGATGATCAATTATGAGGTTCAGTGATACACACACACACACACACACACACACACACACCTCACACACTGTGAGTGCTGTGGAACTTGCCTTTGAGTTTGGCGTCAAACCGACACGAGGAGGCCGTGGTTAGGGTTGGAGTGCAGGTAGGAACTGGGAGTGTCATCTAAGTGCCGTATATTTTCAGTGTTGCAGCTTATTTTAGTTCTACTATGTTTGTAATGAAAAACAAGAGACTTGATATTTATGTGAATCAAAGCATTCCCTTTTGTTGTGTTCTTATTTTCATTTCAAAATGACTGAGTTCTGGATGTTGAACAGAATAAGAGTTTTTACTGAAAATATATCTACCGCTAACAACTTGGTAGCTGTGGCATTAACCGTTTTGAGAGAGTCCAATCAGAAAACATGCAATCGAAGGCACTTATCTGATGTGAACCCACTGAGACGTATAGAGGTCACAACATTGTAGCTGTCCCATTATGGTGTCTGTGACAGTATGGCCAGCACCACTGAAGCCATTTCCATTTTAAAATAGTCCCTTTTCTTCCTTCTTTAGATAAAAAAAAAAGTGTAAACTAATATAGGTGTCTTATCGCCTCCTGCAGTGCTGGAGTCCTGAACCAAATTTAGTGTCATTCATTTATTGTGGCCACTAGATGGCAGTCACATAGCTTGAAGCCATTTACAAACTAGGCAAACCATTTTAAAGAAGAAGACAATGCTCTGCTTATTGGCTGATCGCTCCCAACCCCATACGAATCTCTACACAGTTGACTACTGTAAAATGCCTGGAAGCCCCCAATGGCAATGTCCATGCAAAAACGTGTTATTTCTATGTAATGATCCTTATACATCTCTATGTGTAAACCTGACTTGTCTAGTCTGGTTGGTTCATCCAGGAAGTCTGTTTCATGAAGTCATCAGTCCACAGTTGAGTTCCCCTGCTAAGACGTTGTTGCATGTATTGTGTTGCAATGGTTGTGTGCCAGGTCATCGACTGTGCTGTCGGGCACCAGATTGCTAGGACATATGATATGGTTGGCTGATATGTAAAATAACTATCCAATGGCTGGGCAGAGGAACGTGCCCCACTACCTCTCTCTGATGTCATCAAAGGCTTCAGAGAGAAAAGGTGTGCTTGTTTTGCAAGCCGATGTGTCCCAGAGATGGGCGGGACATAGGTTTCATGACCCACTCACCTTATACAGCAACCCTGGCAGTTTATTCTGCCTAATACCACTTAGAGATACTCAGAACATGCTGGCTTGTAAAACAAGCCCACACAGTCACGATCGGCCATAACTTCATGGTCTAAAGACTGTAGTTACACGTGTTTCTCTTAGAAATAAAAATACATGGAACAGTACATGTAGTTAACAAATGCTGCATTCTTTATAACAGTAGATTTGTTCGCTATACATGGTGCTATTGGGGTCTCAACATACATGTAAAATTGCTGTGTGTATTTGAATGTAGGTTTTTTGCGATTAATGTAAATGTTAAAATATATTTTATAATAAACAGATATTACCTATCAGACAGCGCTTCATCAAAAGGGTCAAATCGTGGGTGCTTATATTTGTCCTGTTTCACTGCATGTACAAGTGGGTAACTTGTACAAGTTTGGAAATGGGAATTTGGCATATCCTTACTCCCCCTGACAGTGGGTTCGTGGCCAGGGATCTGTCATTATTGACCGTGACCCTGGAGCAATTTGGGTTGAGTGACTTGCTCATGTGCAGATCAACAGATTTTTCACCTTGTTTTCACGGGGATTCAAAATATCGACCTTGGGGTTACTGGTCAAATGTTCTAACTGCTAGGCTACCTGCCGCCCTACACTGCAACGATGCTTCACACCTGTAAGTAGTCATCTGATGTGAATACCCTTGAGCAGAAGGAATCTTTCCACCCTCAATTTACCAGGAAACCGAACCCCCCCCCCCCCCCCCCCCCCCCACAATAATTTTGTACTATATTGTACGAGGCAAAACAAGTCCCTTCTCCCCCTGAAAAAAATAAGCAACAGTACTTTTTATTAGCACTTTGAAATGGACTACTGTATGTGAACAAAACAGAGAGGGTTTTATCATAACGATGCCTTGTGTAGTTCCATGGGTTTATCGTGCATATATTTTGGTTTCCAGTGAACAGTTGATAGCTGTAACTAGTTTGTGAATAAAGTGTTGAATGCCAAGGTTTCCTCCTCTTCACTTCACAGTCTGGGTTGTGGTTATTTGACATGTTCAGACCTGCAGTCCTTGATTGGGACACTCTGTTACCGATACCATACATGCCTATTTCTTATTTGGACATTCATGTACTGTATAACATATTTGTCTGGGTTCTGTCTAACCATACATTTGATCTTGTTCCATATTCAGCCAACAGGTTTCTCTGGTTCTTTCAGCTTTGGAAGCTTTGGTGAAAAGTAAATATCTTGATTAATGTGTTGATTTATTGGTACACATTTAAGAATGATTTCCCAAACAGTTAATTTAATACATAGACACTGATCCAAACGTTTGGACACAATTGGATCTGGGGTGACAGTCAACATGAGTCTGGGATGTATATTTCTGTCTCAGCACTAGGTGGGTGTATTGGATCATGTTGACACCAAGATCATCAGATACCCCAATGCAGAGGGAAAACAGAGGGGTATACTACAAAGCAAATTCGATGACTTAGCTAGCTAACTTTGATAAATAACCAGAAATAACTATTGATTTTCTGATTAATTAAGAAAGCTTAACTTAGATATGTGTTTTTGATTGTTGAGTCAATAAGACCATGCCCATTTCAAACTTATCCTTCTAAAATATATATATATATTTCAGAATATTTAGGCAAGTTAGCTGGCTGACTCATTCACTTGCTGGCTAACTCATTCAAGCTGCTTTGTAGTATACCGCTCAGTTAAATACAGTCCGTTAGGGATCAGATTACATATAAACCAGGACCATGGTGGAGTTTCGTGGAGGGGTGTGTGTGCTGTACTGACTTGCACACAGACAGGGCAGGGGTGAGGCAGTACTGTGCTCCAGTTACGTGGAAACGCACATACATAGCTTCAACTAGTGGGAAATCTACTACAATGCAACTCTTATTCCAACTTTTTGCTCATACAATGTGAGGAAGATGGCCGAGACAAGGTATGCAAGTTACTATTTACTGTACAGTGTATTGTCAATGCATGTAACTTTGTGTTTCTCTTGGTGAACGAAACTAGAACGATACAATGTGACACGTTTTTGCTGTTGATCCTCGTGTTGTCGCTTCTCACTTCTGCGGATTGATGATTTCCACTGTCTGCTGTGCTACAGTAAAATAATACAACAGGTTTAAAGTAGGCTATAGTCTGGATATGGAAGCTTTACATTACTCAAACTTTATAGGAAAACGTATTGTCTCGGTTTCCCTTTGCGTGTCTCAAATTTAAAATGTTCCCTTTATTTGAAATGCAAATGGTATGCTATGGAAATGAAAAAGAACAAACATTTGTCAAACGCAAATCGTTGTTACCATATAAACACTGTCTAAGACAATAACATGTAGTCAAGGACTTGAACAAACTCATTTCAAACGGATTAAAAGCTTGAAATGACGGACACCAACAAGACATACATACAAACTAATGCATTTGGGAGGTGAAATGTTATCCCATTTCAATAATTATTTGATTGTTCTGGATCAATATATTGTATTCATTACGGATGTAGTCCTTCTTTTCAAGAGAAAGTCATCCTAAAACACTGCATGCCTGTCCAATAACTACACTAGGGTCTATTACACTGCTCCTTATCGGTGTGTAAAACCATGCCTCTGGGCAACTTCACCGTTCAAACACGAGATCCAAGGTTTTTACAATGGATTAATGGGATAGTCTGTGGGGAAACATGCCTGGTCTTGACCGGCATGCATGTCGGAGAACAGATGCTGAACGCTACAGGAGAGGGCTGGTTAGTTACACATGGTCCAGCATGCTTTCCCTCTGGTGCTGTGTCAGTCAATCTGCCGCTCAGTCAGTCACTTCCCATCCTGACTTCCATGTGTCCAGCATAATGGCAACCATCAGCGGGACGGGCGTAGACGTATTTTATTCATATTTTAGTTCTCCTGACTAGACTCGATTAGCTGTTTAGTGTTGGCCTCATGCTATATACCATTTATATAAAGACATATAATGATTGGGGTAGTTTAGATGAATTGGTTAGCCTGTAATCAGTTGATGAGTGCAGTGGATATAGCAGTGTATTGCTCTTACTGAATAGAGTTGTGTGAGTACTATATATATAATAACAGAGATGTGTTACTACTGTATATATAATCACACTTGAAGGGAGTCCAAGTTACACATTGTGAAGACAGTGAGCAAATGGAGGCCATGGAAGCATTAACTATGTTTTATTGTGCTGTGGAAGCCAGAGTTGGATTGTATGATTGTGGTCCGATTTTAATGATCAGTTTCGTCTCTTGAATCTTGGCAGATGTTTCTACAAATAGCTTGGTTCCGCTACCAAAGTAAAAACACAAATAAAAAAACACATGCATGTTCCATAGCACTATTACTATTATACTAACTATTACTATTATACTAACTATACTATTATACTAACTATTACTATTATACTAACTATTACTATTATACTAACTATTACTATTATACTAACTATTACTATCATACTAACTATTACTATCATACTAACTATTACTATTATCCTAACTATTACTATCATACTAACTAGTACTATCATACTAACTATTACTATTATACTAACTATTACTATCATACTAACTATTACTATCATACTAACTATTACTATCATACTAACTATTACTATTATCCTAACTATTACTATCATACTAACTAGTACTATCATACTAACTAGTACTATTATACTAACTATTACTATTATACTATTACTATTATACTATTACTATTATACTAACTATTACTATTACACTAGTATAATAGTTTACTATTACTATTATTAGTAATTACTATTATACTATTACTATTATACTATTACTATTATACTAACTATTACTATTATACTAGTACTATCATACTAACTATTACTATTATACTAACTATTACTATTATACTAACTATTACTATCATACTAACTATTACTATCATACTAACTATTACTATTATACTATTACTATTATACTATTACTATTATGCTATTACTATTATACTATTACTATTATACTAACTATTACTATTATACTAGTACTATCATACTAACTATTACTATTATACTAACTATTACTATTATACTATTACTATTACACTAACTATTACTATTATACTATTACTATTATACTATTACTATTATACTAACTATTACTATTATACTATTACTATTATACTATTACTATTATACTATTACTATTATACTAACTATTACTATTATACTAGTACTATCATACTAACTATTACTATTATACTAACTATTACTATTATACTAACTATTACTATCATACTAACTATTACTATCATACTAACTATTACTATCATACTAACTATTACTATTATACTATTACTATTATACTATTACTATTATACTATTACTATTATACTATTACTATTATACTAACTATTACTATTATACTAGTACTATCATACTAACTATTACTATTATACTAACTATTACTATTATACTAACTATTACTATCATACTAACTATTACTATCATACTAACTATTACTATTATACTATTACTATTATACTATTACTATTACACTAACTATTACTGTCATACTAACTATTACTATTATACTATTACTATTATACTATTACTATTATACTATTACTATTATACTAACTATTATACTAACTATTACTATTATACTATTACTATTATACTAGTACTATTATACTAACTATTACTATTATACTATTACTATTATACTATTACTATTATACTAACTATTACTATTATACTAACTATTATACAAACTATTACTATTACACTAACTATTACTATTATACTAGCTATTACTATTATACAAACGATTACTATTATCCTAACTATTACTATCATACTAACTAGTACTATCATACTAACTATTACTATTATACTAACTATTACTATTATACTAACTATTACTATCATACTAACTATTACTATCATACTAACTATTACAATCATACTAACTATTACTATTATCCTAACTATTACTATCATACTAACTAGTACTATCATACTAACTAGTACTATTATACTAACTATTACTATTATACTATTACTATTATACTATTACTATTATACTAACTATTACTATTACACTATTACTATTATACTATTACTATTATACTATTACTATTATACTAACTATTACTATTATACTAGTACTATCATACTAACTATTACTATTATACTAACTATTACTATTATACTAACTATTACTATCATACTAACTATTACTATCATACTAACTATTACTATTATACTATTACTATTATACTATTACTATTATACTATTACTATTATACTATTACTATTATACTAACTATTACTATTATACTAGTACTATCATACTAACTATTACTATTATACTAACTATTACTATTATACTATTACTATTACACTAACTATTACTATTATACTATTACTATTATACTATTACTATTATACTAACTATTACTATTATACTATTACTATTATACTATTACTATTATACTATTACTATTATACTAACTATTACTATTATACTAGTACTATCATACTAACTATTACTATTATACTAACTATTACTATTATACTAACTATTACTATCATACTAACTATTACTATCATACTAACTATTACTATCATACTAACTATTACTATTATACTATTACTATTATACTATTACTATTATACTATTACTATTATACTATTACTATTATACTAACTATTACTATTATACTAGTACTATCATACTAACTATTACTATTATACTAACTATTACTATTATACTAACTATTACTATCATACTAACTATTACTATCATACTAACTATTGCTATTATACTATTACTATTATACTATTACTATTACACTAACTATTACTGTCATACTAACTATTACTATTATACTATTACTATTATACTATTACTATTATACTATTACTATTATACTAACTATTATACTAACTATTACTATTATACTATTACTATTATACTAGTACTATTATACTAACTATTACTATTATACTATTACTATTATACTATTACTATTATACTAACTATTACTATTATACTAACTATTATACAAACTATTACTATTACACTAACTATTACTATTATACTAGCTATTACTATTATACAAACGATTACTATTATACTAACTATTACTATTATACTATTACTATTATACAAACTATTACTATTACACTAACTATTACTATCATACTAACTATTACTATTATACTAACTATTACTATCATACTAACTATTACTATCATACTAACTATACTATTATACTAACTAGTACTATTATACTAACTATTACTATTATACTATTACTATCATACTAACTATTACTATCATACTAACTATACTATTATACTAACTAGTACTATTATACTAACTATTACTATTATACTATTACTATCATACTAACTATTACTATCATACTAACTATACTATTATACTAACTATTACTATTACACTAACTATTACTATTATACTAACTAGTACTATCATACTAACTATTACTATTATACCATTACTATTATACTAACTAGTACTATTATACTAACTATTACTATTATACTATTACTATTATACTAACTATTACTATTATACTATTACTATTACACTAACTATTATACTAACTATTACTATTACACTAACTATTACTATCATACTAACTATTACTATTATACTATTACTATTACACTAACTATTATACTAACTATTACTATTATACTAACTATTACTATTATACTAACTATTACTATTATACTATTACTATAATACTAACTATTACTATTACACTAACTACTACTATTATACTATTACTATTATACTAACTATGACTATTATACTATTACTATTATACTAACTATTACTATTATACTAACTATTACTATTATACTATTACTATTATACTATTACTATTACACTAACTATTACTATTATACTAACTATTACTATTATACTAACTATTACTATTATACTATTACTATCATACTAACTATTACTATTATACTAACTATTACTATTATACTAACTATTACTATCATCCTAACTATTACTATTATACTAACTATTACTATTATACTATTACTATTATACTAACTATTACTAGTATACTATTACTATCATACTAACTATTACTATTATACCATTACTATTATACTAACTAGTACTATTATACTAACTATTACTATTATACTATTACTATTACACTAACTATTATACTAACTATTACTATTATACTAACTATTACTATTATACTATTACACTAACTATTATACTAACTATTACTATTACACTAACTATTACTATCATACTAACTATTACTATTATACTATTACTATTATACTAACTATTACTATTATACTATTACTATTACAGTAACTATTATACTAACTATTACTATTACACTATTACTATTACACTATTACTATTACACTAACTATTACTATCATACTAACTATTACTATTATACTATTACTATTATACAAACTTACTATTACACTAACTATTACTATCATACTAACTATTACTATTATACTAACTATTACTATCATACTAACTATTACTATCATACTAACTATACTATTATACTAACTAGTACTATTATACTAACTATTACTATTATACTATTAATATCATACTAACTATTACTATTACACTAACTATTACTATTATACTAACTAGTACTATCTTACTAACTATTACTATTATACCATTACTATTATACTAACTAGTACTATTATACTAACTATTACTATTATACTATTACTATTATACTAACTATTACTATTATACTATTACTATTACACTAATTATTATACTAACTATTACTATTACACTAACTATTACTATCATACTAACTATTACTATTACACTAACTATTACTATCATACTAACTATTACTATTACACTAACTATTATACTAACTATTACTATTATACTAACTATTACTATTATACTATTACTATTATACTAACTATTACTATTATACTAACTATTACTATTATACTATTACTATTATACTAAGTATTACTATTATACTATTACTATTATACTAACTATTACTATTATACTATGACTATTATACTATTACTATTACAGTAACTATTATACTAACTATTACTATTACACTAACTATTACTATCATACTAACTATTACTATTATACTATTACTATACTACTAACTATTACTATACTACTAACTATTACTATTATACCAACTACTACTATTATACTATTACTATTATACTAACTATTACTATTATACTATTACTATTATACTAAGTATTACTATTATACTATGACTATTATACTATTACTATTATACTAACTATTACTATTATACTATGACTATTATACTATTACTATTATACTAACTATTACTATTATACTAACTATTACTATTATACTAACTATTACTATTATACTATTACTATTATACTAACTATTACTATTATACTAACTATTACTATTATACTATTACTATTACACTAGCTATTATACTAACTATTACTATTATACTAACTATTACTATCATACTAACTATTACTATTATACTATTACTATTATACTAACTATGACTATTATACTATTACTATTACACTAACTATTATACTAACTATTACTATTACACTAACTATTACTATCATACTAACTATTACTATTACACTAACTATTATACTATTACTATTATACTATTACTATTACACTAACTATTATACTAACTATTACTATCATACTAACTATTACTATTATACTAACTATTACTATTATACTATTACTATTACACTAACTATTGTACTAACTATTACTATTACACTATTACTATTATACTAACTATTACTATTATACTATTACTATTACACTAACTATTACTATTATACTATTACTATCATACTGACTATTACTATTATACTATTACTATCATACTAACTAGTACTATCATACTAACTATTACTATTACACTAACTATTATACTATTACTATTACACTAACTATTACTATTATACTATTACTATCATACTGACTATTACTATTATACTATTACTATTATACTAACTATTACTATTATACTATTACTATTACACTAACTATTATACTATTACTATTACACTAACTATTACTATTATACTATTACTATCATACTGACTATTACTATTATACTATTACTATCATACTAACTAGTACTATCATACTAACTATTACTATTACACTAACTATTATACTATTACTATTACACTAACTATTACTATTATACTATTACTATCATACTGACTATTACTATTATACTATTACTATTATACTAACTATTACTATTATACTATTACTATTACACTAACTATTACTATTATACTATTACTATTACACTAACTATTACTATTATACTATTACTATCATACTGACTATTACTATTATACTATTACTATTATACTAACTATTACTATTATACTATTACTATTACACTAACTATTACTATTATACTATTACTATTACACTAACTATTACTATTATACTATTACTATTACACTAACTATTACTATTATACTATTACTATCATACTGACTATTACTATTATACTATTACTATTACACTAACTATTATACTATTACTATTACACTAACTATTACTATTATACTATTACTATCATACTGACTATTACTATTATACTATTACTATCATACTAACTAGTACTATCATACTAACTATTACTATTACACTAACTATTATACTATTACTATTACACTAACTATTACTATTATACTATTACTATCATACTGACTATTACTATTATACTATTACTATTATACTAACTATTACTATTATACTATTACTATTACACTAACTATTACTATTATACTATTACTATTACACTAACTATTACTATTATACTATTACTATTACACTAACTATTACTATTATACTATTACTATTACACTAACTATTACTATTATACTATTACTATCATACTGACTATTACTATTATACTAACTATTACTATTATACTAACTATTACTATTATACTATTACTATCATACTGACTATTACTATTATACTAACTATTACTATCATACTGACTATTACTATTATACTATTACTATTACACTAACTATTATACTATTACTATTACACTAACTATTACTATTATACTATTACTATCATACTGACTATTACTATTATACTATTACTATCATACTAACTAGTACTATCATACTAACTATTACTATTACACTAACTATTATACTATTACTATTACACTAACTATTACTATTATACTATTACTATCATACTGACTATTACTATTATACTATTACTATTATACTAACTATTACTATTATACTATTACTATTACACTAACTATTACTATTATACTATTACTATTACACTAACTATTACTATTATACTATTACTATTACACTAACTATTACTATTATACTATTACTATCATACTGACTATTACTATTATACTATTACTATTACACTAACTATTATACTATTACTATTACACTAACTATTACTATTATACTATTACTATCATACTGACTATTACTATTATACTATTACTATCATACTAACTAGTACTATCATACTAACTATTACTATTACACTAACTATTATACTATTACTATTACACTAACTATTACTATTATACTATTACTATCATACTGACTATTACTATTATACTATTACTATTATACTAACTATTACTATTATACTATTACTATTACACTAACTATTACTATTATACTATTACTATTACACTAACTATTACTATTATACTATTACTATTACACTAACTATTACTATTATACTATTACTATTACACTAACTATTACTATTATACTATTACTATCATACTGACTATTACTATTATACTATTACTATCATACTGACTATTACTATTATACTATTACTATTATACTAACTATTACTATTATACTATTACTATTACACTAACTATTACTATTATACTATTACTATTACACTAACTATTACTATTATACTATTACTATTACACTAACTATTACTATTATACTATTACTATCATACTGACTATTACTATTACACTAACTATTACTATTATACTAAGTATTCAATATGGTCTATAGTCATACTGGAGAGAGTTTTCATTTGTGGAAAAGGGACATGTGTTACAACCCCCCGCCCCGTCTCCCCCGTCCCGTCTCGTCTCCCCCGTCCCGTCTCCCCCGTCCCGTCCCGTCTCCCCCCCACCCTCACCGATACAATGTGACACGTTTTTGCAGTTGATCCTCGTGTTGTCGCTTCTCACTTCTGCGGATTGATGATTTCCACTGTCTGCTGTGCTACAGTAAAATAATACAACAGGTTTAAAGTAGGCTATAGTCTGGAGATGGAAGCTTTACATTACTCAAACTTTATAGGAAAACGTATTGTCTCGGTTTCCCTTTGCGTGCCTCAAATTTAAAATGTTCCCTTTATTTGAAATGCAAATGGTATGCTATGGAAATGAAAAAGAACAAACATTTGTCTAACGCAAATCGTTGTTACCATATAAATACAGTCTTAAGACAATAACATGTAGTTAATGATTTGAGCAAACTAATTTCAAACAATCCCCCACCCCCCCTCCCACCCCGCCCATGGGTATCCCGGGTGAACAGGAGCATTGCTGAAATAAATAGTGTTAGGTTCTGACGTCTTCAGTCACCCACACACAACCTCCACCGAAAGGTTGCAAGTTCAAACCCCCGAGCCGACAAGGTACAAATCTGTTGTTCTGCCCCTGAACAGGCAGTTAACCCACTGTTCCTAGGCCGTCATTGAAAATAAGAATTTGTTCTTAACTGACTTGTCTAGTTAAATAAAGGTTAAAAATTATGTTGAATAAAGCTATCCTGATGCAGGCAGACAACAATCATCTTCACTTCGACTCCCGGCCAATGCAAGTTGTGACAGACGGACTCCTGATGAAGAAAACAATCATCTTCACTTAGATATACAGACAGTTATGGCTGGAGATGACACATAATGACATTGTGTAGTTGTGTATCATTGGTGGCATTGTGGTTACTGCTGGCTGAGGCCTCTGCTGTTCTAGATTGTTCTATAATGTCTCTCTCGTATGGTTCTCCTCTTCATCCAATTGTGTCTCAACTCTTTCCTTCCACCCCTGTTCTGTCTGTCTGAGCCCCGACACGCTGTTTGTATCTGTCTGAGCCCCGACACGCTGTTTGTATCTGTCTGAGCCCCGACACGCTGTTTGTATCTGTCTGAGCCCCGACACGCTGTTTGTATCTGTCTGAGCCCCGACACGCCAGGTATGTGTTTTTACTGGTTGGGGTCACTATGTGCTGACTGGGAGTTTGGGCTGAAAAGCTGCATTGTTGGGCCACTGCCTGCAGGATGAATCAGAGAGAGCTGACCATTGTGGACTTCATTAATGACCATTTTAGATGTTGTCAAAGACCTTTAGTCCTCCACAGCTGAGTCTGTGTGTTTATTTTATTTATTTTAACCTTTATTTAACTAGGCAAGTCAGTTAAGAACACATTCTCATTTACAATGACAGCCTACCCTGGCCAAACCTGGACAACGCAGTGCACCGCCTTATGGGACTACCAATCACATCCGGATGTGATACAGCCTGGATTCCAACCAAGGACTGTAGTGACGCCTCTTGAACTGAGATGCAGTGCCTTAGACCGAACAGGCAGGGAGTGGTACAGTAGAACAGTGATCACCATAGTGGTAGGGTGAGAACAGGCAGGGAGTGGTACAGTAGGACAAACCCTGGGAATGGTAGGGTGTGTCAGTGCAGAGACCTTCTCTACTGGGTGGGGTGGTGGGTTGGTGCCGTCTGCATAAGGAACCTCGATGGGGAGGGAGACAGCTGTGAGGAGGCGCGTCTGAGCTGCCCAGGCCATGAATTAATGAAACTGTACTGCTACACACTAAAGCCGTGGTAGAGCACTTCTAAACCTGAAATGTAAGTTAGTCATGACTTTGTAACAACACAAGACAATCTAAAGCATAGGCTCTGGATTAACTGAGGGGTATCCTATTAAACAGGTTTGAGGAGTTAGTGAGGTAACTCTTGGTCAACTTTGGTCAACTCCTCAGCCAGCAGTAACCACAATGCCACCAATGCTACACAACTACACAATGTCATTATGACTGTCCGTCATGTGTCATCTCCAGCCATAACTGTCTGTATATCCAAGTGAAGACGATTGTTTTCTTCATCGGGAGTCCGAGTCTGTCACAACTTGCCGTGGCCAGGAGTCCCTTAGGGCAGTGCACAATTGTCCCAGCGTCACCCGGGTTAAAGGAGGGTTTGGCCCGGGGGGGACTTTACTTGGCTCATCGTGCCCTAGCGACTCCTAGAGCGCGCTGAGCCGGGCACCTGCAGGCTGACTTCGGTTGTCAGTTGAACGGTGTTTCCTCTGACACATTAGTGCAGCTGGCTTCCGGGATAAGCGAGCTGGTGTTGAGAAGTGTGGAGTGGTGGGTCACGTGTTGGAGGAGGCATGACTCGACCTTCGCCTCTCCCGAGCCTGTTGGGAAGTTGCATCAAGGAGACAAGATCGTAAATGGATATGACGAAATTGGGGGAAAAAAGGGGGTAAAATAAAAATGTATAAATACTATTGAAATGTGTAATGTTAAAATACATCACATTACACATTTATTAATGACAGAATGCATTTTAAACTTCACGCAATGAAACACTTTTTTATCACTGTAATAAAATGTGAAACAAGGTGCTTGTGCATATTGATAATTACACCAAAGACGCCATTAACGATAAGCAATAAAATAATGACATTAACAATATGTAATAAAGATGACATTAACAATATGTAATAAAGATGACATTAACAATATGTAATTAAGATGACATTAACAATATGTAATAAAGATGACATTAACAATATGTAATTAAGATGTAATTAACAATATGTAATAAATGAGATAGCAAAAGCTCAGGTTGCCCAGCCCGAGGGTGATACAATCTTCGGCAAAATCATCCGCAAGGAGATTCCTGCAAAAATATTATTTGAAGATGACATTAACAATATGTAATGAAGATGACATTAACGATAAGTAATAAAATAATGACATTAACAATATGTAATAAAGATGACATTAACAATACATTAAAAAAATAAAGATGACATTAACAATATGAAATAAAGATGACATTAACGATACATTATAAAATAAAGATGACATTAACTTCTTGACGCAACCCATCCCGTTAGCGGGATAATTTTCATCAACAACCGCTGAATTGCAGGATGCCACATTCCAAAAATATTACTAAAAATATTTATATTCATGAAATCACAAGTGCAACATAGCAAAACGCAGCTTAGCTCTTTGTTAATCCACCTGTCGTGTCAGATGTTTTAAAATATGCTTTACAGCGAAAGCAATCCAAGCGTTTGTGTGAGTTTATCGATCACTAGACAAAACATTATGGACATCTACCAACGCAGACGAAAATTCCAAATGGTATCCATAATGTCCACAGAAACATGTCATTTCTTTGTCCCATCGCGCTCTATCAACTCCTCGTGGTGGGCCGTGTGCCTGCAAGCTGACCCCGACACATTGGTGCAGTGCGGCTTGGCAGGGTGGTGTTTCAGAAGACGCATGGCTCTCGACCTTTGCCTCTCCGTAGGGGAGTTGCAGCGATGGGACTAGATTGTAACTACCAATTGGATATCACGAAATTGGGGAGAAAAAGGGTTAAAAGTAAAAACATATAATTATTAGCTAAGTAGTAAGCAATTGCAAAGTTGCTAATTAGCTACAATTTTTAAGTTGTCTGTGATGAGATTCAAACACGCAACCTTTGGGTTGCTAGATATTCACGTTAATACGCCTACCTACCCACCCACCCGCCCTACTTTCGTTTTTGCCTTAAGTAATCTTCTGTCTTATGTAACCTTACAAAAATGCAACATATCATACTAATTTGCATGTCCTGGATTTGCATATACTATGTAACGTCTAGTCTATGAGACCAGGCTGGGTTCCTATCTAGGTTTCATCCTAGGTTCCTGCCTTCTACAGAGTTTTTCACTGTGCTTCTGCCTCTGCATTGCTCGGCTGGGTTTCTGAATAGCACATTGTGACAACAGTTGATGTAAAAGGGCTGAATAAAAATAAATTTGATTTTCTATTTGGGGGAAAAACACAGCAACCAACACTGGGTCTAATGTTACTCTGATACAGTGTTTCCCATATATGTATACGACCAATGAAATGGGATTTAATTTGGATTTGATTTGAATTCACCTGATTCAACTCATTGAGGGCTTGAGGATTGGTTGACAAGTTGAATCAGGTGTGCTTGTGTGCTGTTGGGGTTATTTGAGGACTGGAGTTGAGAAACACTGTTCTAATGAGTAGATATTTCCACAAACACTTCAGTTGCCTTAATAACATTCCCCAAAATACTCCTGCAGTCCAAACCCCTTGGCGCCCATCCCTCTCCGTTTGGTTTTTACCGCTACCCAGTAGGTGCTTGTCTGTGGTTGTGTGGATTTAACTCCCTGTATTTAACTGGTCTAACTGGCCTGTTTCCCTGGCACGGTGTTCCTTAGGCCTGGGTCACAGAGTAGTAGTCAGTAAAAACGCCTGCTCATTAAGATGGGCCGTGATTCAGGGTCATTAACATAGCTAGGACGTGTGCTACATTGACCCTACTCCTGGGTCATGACTTGAAGACCCATGCCAGGGTTGCTGTTTATGTTCTAATCCAAATTGACGGTAATGAATGCTGTATACATAATTTATTTGTTGTTTTTTTGGCTCCTAGCCCACAGTGTGATGAGGAATAGGCTGTATACCCTGAGATGAATGTGTTATCTAACTGCCTGCTTCCCGGTGAATAGTTAGAAAGTACCAAGCAACATTTCAGTCACTGCTGACACTACAATGCCCTCACCCTAAACTTCACCTGCTGATTGTTTTAACGTTTTAGTAGAAGAAAAAGTCAAGTGTTGAATGTTACGTTTGTTAAATGTTAAAATTTGGTTTAATCTTTCATGACATTATCAGCATTATGGTCCAGCAGGCACTGTATCCCCCGGCTGCCTTCTAGACACCGATCACTTATTGTAGGCATTTTGCTGATGTCATTCAGTACAGTACGTAGCCTGTACTAGAGAAATGTCAAGTTTGAAATGACACGGGTTTTGTAATATAGGTGATTGGTAATGGAACCAATGATGGCTACAACCATGAAACCTGTAGTAGTAGTTAAAATGATAACAAAATAAAAACAGTGATGCGCATTCATGTTATAAACTTAGCTTTCTATTTATCATTATGACATCAATTCAGGCCATTTATCAGCTCTACTACCTTCTACTAACTTCCTCCGTCCTGTGATCTCACCACGGCCAACCACCACGGCCTGCTGTGGGCCTCCCTGCAGCCCCCCCTCCCCTCTAAAAGCACTCTAATGGTATTCCTCTGACTGGACTCAAAGTGAGCGTATGCGCAATGTTTACTGTTCATTTTTATTGTTCATTTCACTTTTGTATACAGTGGGGCAAAAAAGTATTTAGTCAGCCACCAATTGTGCAAGTTCTCCCACTTAAAAAGATGAGAGAGGCCTGTAATTTTCATCATAGGTACACTTCAACTATGACAGACAAAATGAGAGAAAAAAAATACAGAAAATCACATTGTAGGATTTTTAATGAATTTATTTGCAAATTATGGTGGAAAATAAGTATTTGGTCAATAACAAAAGTTTCTCAATACTTTGTTATATACCCTTTGTTGGCAAAGGTTTTCACACTGTTGCTGGTATTTTGGCCCATTCCTCCATGCAGATCTCCTCTAGAGCAGTGATGTTTTGGGGCTGTTGCTGGGCAACACGGACTTTCAACTCCCTCCAAAGATTTTCTATGGGGTTGAGATCTGGAGATTGGCTAGGCCACTCCAGGACCTTGAAATGCTTCTTACGAAGCAAGTGAGGTAGATAATATACAAAAGTGAAAAAAACAATGCAAACAGTAAACATTACACATACAGAAGTTTCAAAACAATAAAGACATTACAAATGTCATATCACAATTAGTGTTGTAACAATGTACAAATGGTTAAAGTACACAAGGGAAAATAAATAAGCATAAATATGGGTTGTATTTACAATGGTGTTTGTCTCTCTCTCTCTATCTCTCTCTGTCTCTCTCTGTCTCTATCCCGCTGGTTGATCTAAATGGAAGTGTGAAAGGAGATTTAATCTTCATAACAAACACTCTCCACCTCTACATTGTTGCTCTGGGGGGGCTTGAGAAATGTCTCTGCGTGTAAAGGAAGGATCGGGGGAAAGCCTCTGTTGTCAGCCCTGCGTCTCTTTCCTGTGATTTATATAAGAGGTTGGAGGGGAGGAAACCTTCTCACAGTATGTGTTGGATCAGCACCCTGCTGCAACATGTCTCAAAGAGATTTAGAATAATTGACTTCTCCATGGTAACAGAGTTGGAGTGGCGGCTGGCTGGGTAGTGGTGTTGACAGGGGAGTAGGAGGACTGTTGATAGACATGGTGTTGATATGTTCTGCTGTTTGATGAGAAAAACCTAATGAGAAACTATATCACACTGTCCTGTCCTGTCTTCTCCTATCCTCTCCTGTCCTCGCGTTTCCTCTCCTGTCCTCTCTCCAGTCTTCTCCTGTCCTCTTGTTTCCTCTCCTGTCCTCTCTCATGTCCTCTCGTTTCCTCTCCTGTCCTCTCTCCTGTCTTCTCCTGTCCTCTTGTTTCCTCTCCTGTCCTCTCGCCTGTCTTCTCCTGTCCTCTCGTTTCCTCTCCTGTCCTCTCTCCTGTCTTCACCTGTCCTCTCGTATCCTCTCCTGTCTTCTCCTGTCCTCTCGTTTCCTCTCCTGTCCTCTCTCCTGTCTTCTCCTGTCCTCTTGTTTCCTCTCCTGTCCTCTCTCCTGTCCTCTCGTATCCTCTCCTGTCTTCTCCTGTCCTCTCGTTTCCTCTCCTGTCCTCTCTCCTGTCCTCTCGTATCCTCTCCTGTCCTCTCGTATCCTCTCCTGTCCTCTCTCCTGTCCTCTCGTATCCTCTCCTGTCCTCTCGTATCCTCTCCTGTCCTCTCGTATCCTCTCCTGTCTTCTACTGTCCTCTCGTATCCTCTCCTGTCCTCTCTCCTGTCCTCTCGTATCCTCTCCTGTCCTCTCGTATCCTCTCCTGTCCTCTCGTATCCTCTCCTGTCTTCTACTGTCTTCTCGTATCCTCTCCTGTCTTCTCTCTCCTGTCCTCTCGTATCCTCTCCTGTCCTCTCGTATCCTCTCCTGTCTTCTACTGTCCTCTCGTATCCTCTCCTGTCCTCTCTCCTGTCCTCTCGTATCCTCTCCTGTCCTCTCGTATCCTCTCCTGTCTTCTCCTGTCCTCTCGTATCATCTCCTGTCCTCTCTCCTGTCCTCTCGTATCCTCTCCTGTCCTCTCGTATCCTCTCCTGTCCTCTCGTATCCTCTCCTGTCTTCTCCTGTCCTCTCGTATCCTCTCCTGTCCTCTCTCCTGTCCTCTCGTATCCTCTCCTGTCCTCTCGTATCCTCTCCTGTCCTCTCGTATCCTCTCCTGTCTTCTACTGTCCTCTCGTATCCTCTCCTGTCCTCTCTCCTGTCCTCTCGTATCCTCTCCTGTCCTCTCGTATCCTCTCCTGTCCTCTCGTATCCTCTCCTGTCTTCTACTGTCTTCTCGTATCCTCTCCTGTCTTCTCTCTCCTGTCCTCTCGTATCCTCTCCTGTCCTCTCGTATCCTCTCCTGTCTTCTACTGTCCTCTCGTATCCTCTCCTGTCCTCTCTCCTGTCCTCTCGTATCCTCTCCTGTCCTCTCGTATCCTCTCCTGTCTTCTCCTGTCCTCTCGTATCCTCTCCTGTCCTCTCTCCTGTCCTCTCGTATCCTCTCCTGTCCTCTCGTATCCTCTCCTGTCCTCTCGTATCCTCTCCTGTCTTCTCCTGTCCTCTCGTATCCTCTCCTGTCCTCTCTCCTGTCCTCTCGTATCCTCTCCTGTCCTCTTGTATCCTCTCCTGTCCTCTCGTATCCTCTCCTGTCTTCTACTGTCCTCTCGTATCCTCTCCTGTCCTCTCTCCTGTCCTCTCGTATCCTCTCCTGTCCTCTCGTATCCTCTCCTGTCCTCTCGTATCCTCTCCTGTCTTCTACAGTCCACTCGTATCCTCTCCTGTCTTCTACTGTCCTCTCGTATCCTCTCCTGTCTTCTACTGTCCTCTCGTATCCTCTCCTGTCTTCTACTGTCCTCTCGTATCCTCTCCTGTCCTCTCGTATCCTCTCCTGTCTTCTACTGTCCTCTCGTATCCTCTCCTGTCCTCTCTCCTGTCCTCTCGTATCCTCTCCTGTCCTCTCGTATCCTCTCCTATCCTCTCGTATCCTCTCCTGTCTTCTACAGTCCACTCGTATCCTCTCCTGTCTTCTACTGTCCTCTCGTATCCTCTCCTGTCTTCTACTGTCCTCTCGTATCCTCTCCTGTCTTCTACTGTCCTCTCGTATCCTCTCCTGTCCTCTCTCCTGTCCTCTCGTATCCTCTCCTGTCCTCTCCTCCTCACCTTTTCCTCTCAGCATGAAGAGTCGTCATGGACCATTTCCGACTGCCCGTACAGAACGAGACTTGTAATGAAGGGTTCATGGTTTAGTATTTTCAATTAACAATCGGCCAAAGGTTTTTCACCTGCCAGGTTCACAAACAAAAGACTCTTCAAGGAGGGATTTCCTTTGTATGTGTCAGAAGAGTGTTTGCATACAGCCACACACACACACACACACACACAGTGGGTCTGAGTGACTAACCTTGTTCACACCCTGTTGTCATGCAGCTCAGTCAACACAGTGGCTGAGGTGCTCAGCCAGGCACCTCTCTGTAGTTAGAGGCTTGTTTTTATCTCTCACAGACAGTGGAAAGGGTTAACTCTGGACATTCCTTTGTCTCTATATTGCTGGTTGGTGTTGCAGTTAAAAGGGTCCCCCATGACTCAGGCCCAGCAGACTGACTGGGAGGCTCAGCCGGCAGGATGGAAAAGTGCTCAGTGGTGGGGAGCACAGTGTCCAGCCTACCTAAGCCCAAATGGACTCTTCCTTCCTTTCCTGCTCCTTTCTGCTCAGGTTGTTCGCGGCTGGTGTGTGTGCACCTGTGTGTGTGTTGGTTAGATTGGGTATGGGTTGAGTGGGTTGGTTCTTCTATCCTTGTTGGGACCTAAAATCCCCTAAAGTTTTATAAGGACTGTAAAACAAAGACAAATTCTCCCTTGTGGGGATATTTCCCACATCCCCATGAGGTCAAAGGCTATTTTAAATTCAGGAGTTAGGGCTAGGATTAGAATTAGGGTAAGGGTTAGTGGTTAGGTTTAGAGTTAGGAGTTAGGTTTAGGGTTAGAATTAGGGTAAGGGTTAGTGGTTAGGTTTAGAGTTAGGAGTTAGAGCTAGGATTAGAATTAGGGTAAGGGTTAGTGGTTAGGTTTAGAGTTAGGTTTAGGGTTAGAATTAGGGTAAGGGTTAGTGGTTAGGTTTAGAGTTAGGAGTTAGAGCTAGGATTAGAATTATGGTAAGGGTTAGTGGTTAGGTTTAGAGTTAGGAGTTAGAGCTTGGATTAGAATTAGGGTATGGGTTAGTGGTTAGGTTTAGAGTTAGGAGTTAGGTTTAGGGTTAGAATTAGGGTAAGGGTTAGTGGTTAGGTTTAGAGTTAGAGTTAGGAGTTAGAGCTTGGATTAGAATTAGGGTAAGGGTTAGTGGTTAGGTTTAGAGTTAGAGTTAGGAGTTAGGTTTAGGGTTATGGTAAGGGTAAGGTTTAGGTTTAGGTTTAGGGAAAATAGGATTTTGAATGGAAACTAATTTTAGGTCCCCACGACGATAGAAGAACAAGACGTGTGTGTGTGTGTGTGTGTGTGTGTGTGTGTGTGTGTGTGTGTGTGTGTGTGTGTGTGTGTGTGTGTGTGTGTGTGTGTGTGTGGACGTGACAGAGAGAGATGGTGAGGTTGTGGTATTGCAGTGGTTCTGGTTGTCCTGATGTTTACCCCTGCTAACCCCTGTGTAATCCAGGACCGGCCCGGGGCCTGTGGCTCAGTGTCTCCCAGGGGAGGGCCACTCAGGACAGTCATTAGTCGAGTGGATGTGGGCCTGAAGCCTGAAGGAGAAGGCCAGTGGCAATGAATGACAATCTTTGCCATTGTCTGGCTTAATGAGTGCAGGGACAAAGCTGCTGCTCAGGAATGTCCCTGTCCATCCATCCATCCATGTTAGTTTAATGGATCCCAGACGAGGGCCTGGGAAACTCCTCTAAGAACTATTATTAACTGACAGTAGGGTCTAGAGAATGAGAGCTGGAGGAACAGTGGAGCATTTGAAGATGGTCGTGATCTGTGGCGATGCTCAGCAGTATCACAGTTCATCTGAGTAGCAGTAGTTACTTGGAGTCAAATCACAATTTATTTAAAGTGCATTTAACAAAGTGACGACACAGTTTTGAGCACAAAGTCACCGGAGACGGTCTCAAGTCTCTGCTCTATAAATCTCCTTTCAGGGGGAGAGAGAGAGGGGGGAGAAGGATGGAGGGGGAGAGGCATTGGAGCAGATGACGTACGAATGAGATACACTGGCAAACTGCAACACTCACCCTCTCTCCAGAACAGACACCATGAGGACATTCTCCCTACCTTTATATATCTCCTCACCTCTCCTCACCTCTCCTCACTTCTCCTCACCTCTCCTCACCTCTCCTCACTTCTCCTCACCCTCCTCACCCTCTCTCCAGAACAGACACCATGAGGACATTCTCCCTCCCTTTATATATCTCCTCACTTCTCCTCACCTCTCCTCACCTCTCCTCAGAGAGAGAGGGGGGTGGGATTAGGGAAATGGAGAGAGAGAGGGGGAGAAGGATGGAGGGGGAGAGAGAGAGGGGGGAGAGAGAGGGGAAGGAGGGAGGGGGAGAGAGAGGGGGGGAGAAGGAGGGAGGGGGAGAGAGAGAGGGGGAGTAGGAGGGAGGGGGAGAGAGAGGGGGGAGAGGGAGGGGGAGATAGAGGGGGGGGAGAAGGAGGGAGGGGGAGAAGGAGAGGGGGAGAAGGAGGGAGGAGGGAAAGGGGGAGAAGGAGGGAGGGGAGAGCGAGAGGGGGAGAAGGAGGGAGGGGGAGAGAGAGAGAGGGGGGAGAAGGATGGAGGGGGAGAGAGAGAGAGGGGGAGAAATAGGGAGGGGGGGAGGAGGAAGGGGGAGAGAGAGGGGAGAAGGAGGGAGGGAGTGAGAGACAGGGGAAGAAGGATGGAGGGGAGAGAGAAGGGGGAGAAGGATGGAGGGGGAGAGAGAGAGGGGGGAGAAGGATGGAGGGGGAGAGAGAGGGAGAGAAGGATGGAGGGGGAGAGAGAGGGAGAAGGATGGAGGGGGAGAGAGGGAGAGAAGGATGGAGGGGGAGAGAGAGGGAGAGAAGGATGGAGGGGGAGAGAGGGGGGAAAGAGGGAGGGGGTGAAAGAGAGAGGGAGGGAGGGAGAGAGAGAGATTGACAACAATGTAAGTCTATTTCTATTTTATTTTTACCTCTGAGGAGAAACCCTCTATCAGATCTCACTTCTCTTCCTCAGACCCCAGAGACAGAATGCAGTGTTGAGTTAACAGAACACACAGGCACACATCACAGAGGAGAAGAAAATACCCATTATAATTGGCAGGGCCACTAGTTACACACACACACACACACACACACACACACACACACACACACACTCGCTCTCTCTCTGGCCATGACAGAGTGTGTAGACACAGGGCTGGAGTCAAGACTGCCTGGCGCTGGATCCTGACTAAATAAACACACAGTGGCTGTGGGGACCAAACCATACCTCTCCCAGATGGTGCCTGTCTATTTACCCTCTCAGCATTGCCACACACAAAGAGGGCAAGACAGAGAGGGACCAACAAACAAAAGGGACAAAATGAGGGACACGTTGAGAGGACAGGAAAAGAAGGCTGTGATTCATCCCGTGTTTCCACCATGTAAATAGATGCTTTCCTCACCTCCCCTCTTATCTCCTCTGTCCTCATCCTTTACCTCCCCTCTTATCTCCTCTGTCGTCATCCTTTACCTCCCCTCTT
>NC_048580.1:67696197-67746197 GCF_013265735.2 Oncorhynchus mykiss | reverse complement strand
AGGAACAATGGGAAAGTATATATATATATATTTTTTAAGTTGATAAACTTGTCAACTCACTTTTGAGAAAATGGCCTTTTGAATGTTTTGGTACCTACTGGAGAGCTCTTCTTTGTCTACATCCATTCACTATCGTTCACACCCTCTTAAGCCAGCCCCACCCATCTCTTTAAGGATTCACGAGATGAAGACTAAAAGTGGTAGTAGCAATAAGGAAATATTCCAGATAAACAGAAAGTGTCCAGATAAAAATATTTTATACATATTAAACGACACAACTTGTCTAAATTGATGGGTCATGTGAAAGAAATGCTGTATCCCCCAACCACATCTAGCTAAGTGGATGGGTCTCTACAGTAGGTGCTATATCCCCCAACCACATCTAGCTAAGTGGATGGTTCTCTACAGTAGGTGCTATATCCCCCAACCACATCTAGCTAAGTGGATGGTTCTCTACAGTAGGTGCTATATCCCCCAACCACATCTAGCTAAGTGGATGGGTCTCTACAGTAGGTGCTGTATCCCCCAACCACATCTAGTTAAGTGGATGGGTCTCTACAGTAGGTGCTGTATCCCCCAACCACATCTAGCTAAGTGGATGGTTCTCTACAGTAGGTGCTGTATCCCCCAACCACATCTAGCTAAGTGGATGGGTCTCTACAGTAGGTGCTGTATCCCCCAACCACATCTAGCTAAGTGGATGGGTCTCTACAGTAGGTGCTATATCCCCCAACCACATCTAGCTAAGTGGATGGGTCTCTACAGTAGGTGCTGTATCCCCCAACCACATCTAGCTACGTGGATGGGTCTCTACAGTAGGTGCTGTATCCCCCAACCACATCTAGCTAAGTGGATGGGTCTCTACAGTAGGTGCTATATCCCCCAACCACATCTAGCTAAGTGGATGGGTCTCTACAGTAGGTGCTATATCCCCCAACCACATCTAGCTAAGTGGATGGGTCTCTACAGTAGGTGCTGTATCCCCCAACCACATCTAGTTAAGTGGATGGGTCTCTACAGTAGGTGCTATATCCCCCAACCACATCTAGTTAAGTGGATGGGTCTCTACAGTAGGTGCTATATCCCCCAACCACATCTAGCTAAGTGGATGGTTCTCTACAGTAGGTGCTGTATCCTCCAACCACATCTAGTTAAGTGGATGGGTCTCTACAGTAGGTGCTATATCCACCAACCACATCTAGTTAAGTGGATGGGTCTCTACAGTAGGTGCTATATCCCCCAACCACATCTAGCTAAGTGGATGGGTCTCTACAGTAGGTGCTGTATCCCCCAACCACATCTAGCTAAGTGGATGGGTCTCTACAGTAGGTGCTATATCCCCCAACCACATCTAGCTAAGTGGATGGGTCTCTACAGTAGGTGCTGTATCCCCCAACCACATCTAGCTAAGTGGATGGGTCTCTACAGTAGGTGCTATATCCCCCAACCACAGCTAGTTAAGTGGATGGGTCTCTACAGTAGGTGCTATATCCCCCAACCACATCTAGCTAAGTGGATGGTTCTCTACAGTAGGTGCTGTATCCCCCAACCACATCTAGTTAAGTGGATGGGTCTCTACAGTAGGTGCTATATCCCCCAACCACATCTAGTTACGTGGATGGTTCTCTACAGTAGGTGCTATATCCCCCAACCACATCTAGCTAAGTGGATGGGTCTCTACAGTAGGTGCTGTATCCCCCAACCACATCTAGCTAAGTGGATGGGTCTTTACAGTAGGTGCTATATCCCCCAACCACATCTAGCTAAGTGGATGGGTCTCTACAGTAGGTGCTATATCCCCCAACCACATCTAGTTAAGTGGATGGGTATCTACAGTAGGTGCTATATCCCCCAACCACATCTAGTTAAGTGGATGGTTCTTTACAGTGGGTGCTATATCCCCCAACCACATCTAGCTAATTGGATGGTTCTCTACAGTAGGTGCTATATCCCCCAACCACATCTAGCTACGTGGATGGTTCTCTACAGTAGGTGCTATATCCCCCAACCACATCTAGCTAAGTGGATGGGTCTCTACAGTAGGTGCTGTATCCCCCAACCACATCTAGCTAAGTGGATGGGTCTCTACAGTAGGTGCTATATCCCCCAACCACATCTAGCTAAGTGGATTGGTCTCTACAGTAGGTGCTATATCCCCCAACCACATCTAGCTAAGTGGATGGGTCTCTACAGTAGGTGCTATATCCCCCAACCACATCTAGCTAAGTGGATGGGTCTCTACAGTAGGTGCTATATCCCCCAACCACATCTAGCTAAGTGGATGGGTCTCTGCAGTAGGTTCTATATCCCCCAACCACATCTAGCTAAGTGGATGGTTATCTACAGTAGGTGCTATATCCCCCAACCACATCTAGCTAGGTGGATGGGTCTCTGCAGTAGGTGCTATATCCCCCAACCACATCTAGCTAAGTGGATGGTTCTCTACAGTAGGTGCTATATCCCCCAACCACATCTAGCTAAGTGGATGGTTCTCTACAGTAGGTGCTATATCCCCCAACCACATCTAGCTAAGTGGATGGGTCTCTACAGTAGGTGCTATATCCCCCAACCACATCTAGTTAAGTGGATGGGTCTCTACAGTAGGTGCTATATCCCCCAACCACATCTAGTTAAGTGGATGGGTCTCTACAGTAGGTGCTATATCCCCCAACCACATCTAGCTAAGTGGATGGGTCTCTACAGTAGGTGCTATATCCCCCAACCACATCTAGTTAAGTGGATGGTTCTCTACAATAGGTGCTATATCCCCCAACCACATCTAGCTAAGTGGATGGTTCTCTACTGTATGAAATATGAAAGTTCACAAGTTCGAGAAGGTATTTCTGCCCCCCCCCCCCCCCCCCCCCCCCCCCCCCCCCCCCGCCAAAACGTTTACGTTCATATGGCTCTCCTGTGAAGTAGGGACGCCTAGTTCCCTGAAACGGGTCACAAATTTTTACTAGAAGAGGGAAGCCTCAGAGTAGAATGACAGTGTGTCTGTAGGGACTGGACATTAGTCTATGAATCTAGAGGGAGTAACAACTTTGTGTAAACACGAAAGAACGAGGAAGAAGAGTCTCTTTCTGTAAACTATTGCAGGACTGAGCGCTAAATCTTTATTTCACGTACGCGCCTTCAAGCCAAACGTTTGTCCACCAAAGCATGGATGGATGCTGTCTGGAGATGTGTTCCACACTGTGAGTTATGTGGGCATGTTTCAAGTTAGGATTCACCTCTGAACGTCTGTTCTTGGCTGCTGTTGTCTCTCTAAGGCTCTGATTGGACATTTACTCGTTATTACGCTCCAGTTTTCTGGTCTGGTGGAAACAGTGGTTCAGCTGTCAGTGTGTATGTGTGTGTGCGTACGTACGTACGTGCCTGTGCGTGTGTGTGACTCAACAGCACGGCAGTATTGGCATCCTGACAGGACCGTGACCCCTGACCTTGAGGAGGTATTCTCTCCTATAACCGTCATCCTGCTTTCTCTGGTTGATGTAGGCCCAAGCTCGATATAAACACTGAAACATAAGCCTCTCCATAACTGCCTTTCATACCGCACGGCTTTCCAACAATTATACACAGTTCAATCTTCCATAGCATAAATATAGGCAGTGATGTACTCTGCAATGGAAATTGGCATGTAGTTAGACCACGGGAGATTTCGTTGGCTACTGGATGGATGTTTTATTCCATGAGCTCTACCCTCCAACAATAACAACCCTATTCCACATAAACACATAGTGCAAAGACAGTAGATGATTAAGGCTGTTGCTCCTCCTAGCCAGGAAACATGCTGCTGCAGTTAGTCTGTTTGTTGAGGCCAATAGTGACAGACAGAGTGTCATATTTAGAACAAGGTGTAAGTTCCCAACAAACGTATGTCTTTATGTCTTCATCGGAGAGGTGTTTTGAACACACCGTTAGAGAGAGAGAGAGAGAGAGAGGGAGAGAGAGAGAGAGAGAGAGAGAGAGAGACAGGGTGAGAGAGAGAGAGAGAGAGGGTGAGAGGCATGGTGAGAGAGAGAGAGAGAGAGAGAGAGAGGGGGAGGGTGAGAGAGAGAGAGAGAGGGTGAGAGGCATGGTGAGAGAGAGAGAGAGAGAGGGTGAGAGGCATGGTGAGAGAGAGAGAGAGAGAGAGAGGGTGAGAGGCATGGTGAGAGAGAGAGAGAGAGAGAGAGAGAGAGAGAGAGGGTGAGAGAGAGAGAGAGAGGGTGAGAGGCATGGTGAGAGAGAGAGAGAGGCAGGGTGAGAGGGAGAGAGAGAGAGGGTGAGAGGCATGGTGAGAGAGAGAGAGAGGCAGGGTGAGAGAGAGAGAGAGAGAGGGTGAGAGGCATGGTGAGAGAGAGAGAGATAGAGAGAGAGGGTGAGAGGCATTGTGAGAGAGAGAGAGAGGCAGGGTGAGAGGGAGAGAGAGAGAGCGAGGCAGGGTGAGAGAGAGAGAGAGGGAGAGAGAGAGGCAGGGTGAGAGAGAGAGAGAGAGAGGGTGAGAGGCATGGTGAGAGAGAGAGAGAGAGAGAGAGGGGGTGAGAGAGAGAGGGTGAGAGGCATGGTGAGAGAGAGAGAGAGGCAGGGTGAGAGAGAGAGAGAGAGAGGGTGAGAGGCATGGTGAGAGAGAGAGAGAGAGAGAGAGAGAGAGGGTGAGAGGCATTGTGAGAGAGAGAGAGAGGCAGGGTGAGAGGGAGAGAGAGAGAGAGAGGCAGGGTGAGAGAGAGAGAGGGAGAGAGAGAGGCAGGGTGAGAGAGAGAGAGAGAGAGGGTGAGAGGCATGGTGAGAGAGAGAGAGAGAGAGGCAGGGTGAGAGGGAGAGAGAGAGAGAGGCAGGGTGAGAGAGAGAGAGAGAGAGAGAGAGAGAGAGAGAGGGAGAGAGAGAGACAGGGTGAGAGAGAGAGAGAGAGAGAGAGGCAGGGTGAGAGGGAGAGAGAGAGAGATAGATTGAGGCAGGGTGAGAGGGAGAGAGAGAGAGAGAGAGAGAGAGAGAGAGATATATTATCTATTTCACTTGCTTTGGGAATGTTAAAATATGTTCTCCATGCCAATAAAGCCCCTTGAATTTAATTGAATTGAATTATGAGAGAGAGAGAGAGAGAGAGAGAGAGAGAGGGTGAAGGAGAGAGAGGGAGAGGAAGAGAGAGGCAGGGTGAGAGAGAGAGAGAGAGAGATGTTGAGAGAGAGAGAGAGACAGGGTGAGAGAGGGAGAGACAGATTGAGGCAGGGTGAGAGAGAAAGAGAGAGAGAGAGGCAGGGTGAGAGAGAGAGAGAGAGAGAGAGAGAGACAGACAGAGAGAGAGAGAGAAAGAGAGAGTTGAGTTGAGAGACAGAGAGAGAGAGAGAGAAAGAGAGAGTTGAGAGACAAGGCAATAAGGGCATTCTATGCCATCAAAAGGAACATAAATTTCAACATACCAATTAGGATTTGGCTAAAAATACTTGAATCAGTCATAGAGCCCATTGCCCTTTATGGTTGTGAGGTCTGGGGTCCGCTCACCCACCAAGACTTCACAAAATGGGACAAACACCAAATTGAGACTCTGCACGCAGAATTCTGCAAAAATGTCCTCCGTGTACAACGTAGAACACCAAATAATGCATGCAGAGCAGAATTAGGCCGATACCCACTAATTATCAAAATCCAGAAAAGAGACGTTAAATTCTATAACCACCTAAAAGGAAGCGATTCCCAAACCTTCCATAACAAAGCCATCACCTACAGAGAGATGAACCTGGAGAAGAGTCCCCTAAGCAAGCTGGTCCTGGGGCTCTGTTCACAAACACAAACACACCCTACAGAGCCCCAGGACAGCAGCACAATTAGACCGAACCAAATCATGAGAAAACAAAAATATAATTACTTGACACATTGGAAAGAATTAACAAAAAAACAGAGCAAACTAGAATGCTAGTTGGCCCTGCACAGAGAGTACACGGCGGCAGAATACCTGACCACTGTGACTGACCCAAAATTAAGGAAAGCTTTGACTATGTACAGACTCAGTGAGCATAGCCTTGCTATTGAGAAAGGCCGCCGCAGGCAGACATGGCTCTCAAGAGAAGACAGGCTATGTGCTCACTGCCCACAAAATGAGGTGGAAACTGAGCTGCACTTCCTAACCTCCTGCCCAATGTATGACCATATTAGAGAGACATATTTCCCTCAGATTACACAGATCTACAAATAATTAGAAACAAATCCAATTTTGATAAACTCCCATATCTACTGGGTGAAATTCCACAGTGTGCCATCACAGCAGCAAGATTTGTGACCTGTTGCCACGAGAAAAGGGCAACCAGTGAAGAACACACACCATTGTAAATACAACCCATATTTATGCTTATTTATTTTATCTTCTGTCCTTTAACCATTTGTACATTGTTAAAACACTGTATATATATAATATGACATTTGTAATGTCTTTATTGTTTTGAAACCTCTGTATGTGTAATGTTTACTGTTCATTTTTATTGTTTATTTCACTTTATATATTCACTTTATATATTATCTACCTCACTTGCTTTGGCAATGTTAACACATGTTTCCCATGCCAATAAAGCCCTTGAATTGAATTGAATTGAGTTGAGTTGAGAGACACAGAGAGAAAGAGAGAGTTGAGTTGAAAGACAGAGAGAGAAAGAGAGAGTTGAGTTGAGAGACAGAGAGAGAGAAAGAGAGAGTTGAGAGAGTTTAGTTGAGAGACAGAGAGAGAAAGAGAGAGTTGAGTTGAGAGACAGAGAGAGAGAAAGAGAGAGTTGAGTTGAGAGACAGAGAGAGAGAAAGAGAGAGTTGAGTTGAGAGACAGAGAGAGAGAAAGAGAGAGTTGAGTTGAGAGACAGAGAGAGAGAAAGAGAGAGTTGAGGTGAGAGACAGAGAGAGAGAAAGAGAGAGTTGAGAGAGTTTAGTTGAGAGACAGAGAGAGAAAGAGAGAGTTGAGTTGAGAGACAGAGAGAGAGAAAGAGAGAGTTGAGGTGAGAGACAGAGAGAGAGAAAGAGAGAGTTGAGAGAGTTTAGTTGAGAGACAGAGAGAGAAAGAGAGAGTTGAGTTGAGAGACAGAGAGAGAGAAAGAGAGAGTTGAGGTGAGAGACAGAGATGGTCATGGAAGGTTTGATGATCACAGGTGTCACATGTTTTGTGTCTTTGTCTCGTGTTTGCTGGTTGCTGACTGGTTGTATTTGTAGTTGTCCTGCCATGTACAGTATATAGGCAGGTTGTTGACACCACTGGGGAGCTGTACTGAGCTGTACTGCGCTGTACTGCGCTGTATTGAGGTGTACTGCGCTGTATTGCGCTGTATTGAGGTGTACTGAGCTGTAGAGACAAGGCTGAATATATTGGGACAGTCAGTCAACAACACCTCATCTCCCCTCCTCCCAGGGGCACGCTAGTGTGTGTGTGTGTGTGTGTGTGTGTGTGTGTGTGTGTGTGTGTGTGTGTGTGTGTGTGTGTGTGTGTGTGTGTGTGTGTGTGTGTGTGTGTATTCCTTTCCAATATGACTCTGTAGATGTGCTTCATCTGGAGATGGTGTTTGTTAAGAATGGGGGCTGTGGTTGATAAACTCTCTCTGATGTTATGGAAGATGCCAGGGTTACAGCCTCCTGTTTGTCTGTAAATAGACATGTACGTACGTGGTGGTCGTCTTTCAGTTCTATAACAACTAAATAGCATACATTACAGTAAACACTACAGTAATACAGTATACAAGATAAACATGTTACAAAGTAGTATAGCTCCCAATTTCATACATACAGTAATACATGAACCATTTACTTTGTTTCTCTTTACAGTATGTATTGGAATCTACAGTCTTTACTGTGCTTTATGTTGTACTACTGTCAAGTAGTAAAAGTAGTAGAGAGGTCCAATACCTGCAGTACAAACCTCTTCTCATTTTGGAACGTCCGTATGATGGATGCTACGGGGAAGTGGCTCAGATTGGGCTGCACTCTCTGCCCAGCCTCTCTCAAGGTCAAACCATGGTTGACCACATGGTCTGCTCAGCCTCTCTCAAGGTCAAACCATGATTGACCACATGGTCCACCACAGTTACCTGAAATTTATCAGAGATTACTCTCCTTGTTCTTGGTCTTCCTTCACCTCCACCTCTACATCCACCTCTACCTTCACCTCTACCTTCACCTCCACCTTCACCTCTACATCCACCTCTACCTTCACCTACACCTCTACCTTCACCTCTACCTTCACCTCCACCTCTACATCCACCTCTACCTCTACATCCACCTCTACATCCACCTCCACCTTCACCTCTACATCCACCTCTACCTTCACCTCCACCTCTACCTTCACCTCTACCTTCACCTCCACCTCTACATCCACCTCTACCTCTACATCCACCTCTACATCCACCTCCACCTTCACCTCTACATCCACCTCTACCTTCACCTCCACCTCTACCTTCACCTCTACCTTCACCTCCACCTCTACATCCACCTCTACCTCTACATCCACCTCTACATCCACCTCTACCTCTACATCCACCTCTACATCCACCTCTACCTCTACATCCACCTCTATCTCTACATCCACCTCTACCTCTACCTTCACCTCCACATCCACCTCTACATTCACCTCTACCTCTACCTCCACTTTGACCTCTACCTCTACATCCACTTCTACATCCACCTCTACATCCACCTCTACCTCTACATCCACCTCTACCTCTACATCTACCTCTACATCCAACTCTACCTCTACATCCATCTCTACATCCACCTCTACATCCACCTCTACCTTCATCTCTACATCCACCTTTACCTCTACATCCACCTCTACCTCTACATCCACCTCTACCTCTACATCCACCTCTACCTTCACCTCTACATCCACCTCTACCTCTACATCCACCTCTACCTCTACATCCACCTCTACCTCTACATCCACCTCTACACCCACCTCTACCTTCACCTCCACCTCTCTCTGCCAAGTTTGCTTCCATTGTTCTCCAAACACAGGAGTACTCATCCGTAGCCTTTATAACCACACCAAAATTCTGATTGCAAAGTGAACATGTACACAATTAGTGTTTGAACATGTGAAGAGTGAAAGTGATCAATTGGTAACAGCTTGTTGAACAGTGTTCAGTGTTGCTTTTCATTTGAACACAAGATAATTTAGTTGTGAAGGTTGTGCCAAATAATTATGTGTTGTGTTTTGCCTAATTGCAATCTAGGTGTGAAGCAAAACATGTGGCAGTAGTATTGGTTCTGCTAAATGAGTTACAGTTTTGGGTCATTGTGGCTCATGGCCAGTTGTAGTGGGGTAAACAATTGGAAAAAACTGTCATAGGAGGAATGCAGGGGAAGGAGGCTACACTCTTCAGGACCGAGAGAAAGAGAGGAGCCAAGAAAAGGAGAGAGAGAGGGAGCGAGGGGAGCCAAGTAAAGGAGAGAGAGAGGGGAGCCAAAGAAAGAAGGAGAGAGAGAGAGGGGAGCCAAGGAAAGGAGAGAGAGTGGAGCCAAGGAAAGAAGGAGCGAGGGAGAGTACACAGTACAGGATAAAGTAACTGATTTATAGGCTTTAGCAGTATGTACTCTGTGTTTAGTAGTATATACTCTGTGTTTAACAGTATGTACTCTGTATATAGCAGTATGTACTCTGTGTTTAGGAGTATGTACTCTGTGTTTAGTAGTATGTACTCTGTGCTTAGGAGTATGTACTCTGTGTTTAGGAGTATGTACTCTGTGTTTAGGAGTATATACTCTGTGTTTAGGAGTACGTACTCTGTATTTAACAGTATGTACTCTGTATTTAACAGTATGTACTCTGTGTTTAGGAGTATGTACTCTGTGTTTAGGAGTATGTACTTTGTGTTTAGGAGTATGTACTATTGTGTTTGGCAGTATGTACTCTGTGTTTAGGAGTATGTACTCTGTGTTTAGTAGTATGTACTCTGTATTTAGGAGTATGTACTCTGTGTTTAGGAGTATGTACTCTTGTGTTTGGCAGTATGTACTCTGTGTTTAGGAGTATGTACTCTGTGTTTAGTAGTATGCACTCTGTATTTAGGAGTATGTACTCTGTGTTTAGGAGTATGTACTCTGTGTTTAGGAGTATGTACTCTTGTGTTTAGGAGTATGCACTCTTGTGTTTTGCTAAGAATGTGAGCTCACTAGAAGATGAGCTGTTTGGTGGGCCGCTGAACAAGGCCTTTTGGCAGAGTAGTGTCAGAACTTGTCATTGTGGTGAGAGTGATAACAACAGATGTTTTCACCGGGCAGTAGCATTCTTCCCTATTGGCCTTTAGTCTAGTAGCACTCAGGCCAAGGATTTCTTTTCCCCTTACATTTGTTTTACAAGAAACAGGTTGCTACTTGTAAATCACTGCGCCTTTGCCACACACACACACACACACACACACACACACACACACACACACACACACACACACACAGTAGTCTACACAAATAGCTCACAGTGTTTGACAAACACATGCCTTTTGAGAAGTTAATTGACTGTGTTTGTGAGAGAGAGAGGGGTAATCGAGACTGGTAGAGAAATCCCTAACAGAGATTTATACCCTGTTGCCTAGTCACTTTACCCTACCTACTGTATACAGATGGTTATTTGGTTTTATTTATCCTTTATTTAACTAGGCAAATCAGTTAAGAACAAATTCTTATTTACAACGACGGCCTACTCTGACCAAACTCCAACGGCGCTGGGCCAATTGTGCACCGCCCTATGGGACTCCCAATCACAGTCGGATTGATGCCTCTTGCACAGAGATGCAGTGCCTTAGACCGCTGCACCACTCGGTAGCCCAAATGTAGGATCTTAATTTGAGCCAGTTTGCTACAGCAGGAAAATATTACTGCAACAACAGGACATGTAAATTATTACGTTGATGTAGTTAATGAACATTTTTGTTGGGGTTGATATATTTTTAGTTAGGGCATATCGAGTCTGGCATTTCAAAGTTGAAATTACAAACATTAGAATACATTTAAAACCTCAAATACACTACAAATTGTGCATTTCCAGCTGTGCAGCCTCCCCCTTATACTCAATAACTGGTTGTGCCACATTTAGCTGCAACGACTCCAACCAAACGCTTCCTGTAGTTGTTGATCAGTCTCTCAGTCTCTCACGTCGCTGTGGGAAAAAAAGCTTGCCAAATAAGCACCTGGATGATCATCAAGAGATAATCTGTTCTATGGACAGATTATTAAAAAGTATAACTTTTTGGAGGACATGGGTCCCATTATGTCTGGTGTAAACCAAACACTGCATTCCACAGTAAGAACCTCATACCGAAGGCCAAGCGTAGTGGTGGTGGTGTGATGGTTTTGGGGGGGATGCTTTGCTGCCTCAGGACCTGGATGACTTGCCTTAATAGAAGGAAGCATTAATTCTGCTCTGTATCAGAGAATTCTACAGGAGAATGACAGGCCATCCGTCTGTGAGCTGAAGCTGATGTGCAGCTGGGTCATGCAGCAAGACAATGATCCAAAACACACATGAAAATGGTTAAAAAGCTACACATTGGATGTTTTGGAAGGGCCTAGTCAAAGTCCAGACCTAATCCCAATTGAGATGTTGTGGCAGGACTTGAAACGAGCAGTTCATGCTTGAAAACCCACAATTGTCGCTGAGTTAATGCAGTTCTGCATGGAAAAGGGGGGCCAAAATTCCTCCACAGCAACGTGAGAGACTGAGAGACTGATCAACAACTACAGGAAGCGTTTGGGCTGCAGTCATTTGCAGCTAAAGGTGGCAAAACCAGTTCTTGAGTGTAACGAGGCAATTATTTCTCACACGGGAGCATTGGGTTGCATACCTTTGTTTATGAAATAAATTAAATAAGTATGTCATTGTTGTGTTATTTGTTCACTCAGGTTCCCTTTATCTAATATTATTTTTTGGTTGAAGATCTGATAACATTCAGTATAAAAATATGCAAAAGTATAGAAAATGAGAAAAGGGCCAATCCTTTTCCACGGCTCTGAATGTACTGTAGTTATCATTACTCATTTTGTATTTAATACTCTTGTAATATTTTTTATATCATGTGACAAATACAATTTTATTTTATTTGAGAGGCTGATTGACTATATTTGTGTCTGTGTCTGTGAGAGAGAGACAAACAGAAGGAGAGAGAGCAGGGGGAGAGAGAGAGAGAGAGAGAGAGAGAGAGAGAGAGAGAGAGAGAGAGAGAGAGAGAAAGAGAGAGAGAGAGAGAGAGAGAGAGAGAGAGAGAGAGAGAGAGAGAGAGAGTACAATAGAGACAGAGAGAGTAAATCCCTAACAGAGACATACAGTCAGAGCTGTAGACAGTTCCACAGACAGACACATACAGTAGAGTCAGCCGGTCTGAGAGAGCAGCATGGTCCTGTGCCTGTTACCTCAGAGCGTCTCACACAGCTTTGAGTCAGAGTGTTGAGAGATTTAGCAGTGGTTTGGCTCTCAGAGAGCCTTTGTACTGAAACCTGGGAATGCTCCAAGTAAAGGTGAAGCTATCTCAACCTTACTCATGCAATGCTAAAGCGTACATGGGCCAGTGAGACTCACTCTCCCCAGCTTGGCAGGCCAAAGTGGTTTAAACATTGGACAGACCCTGTACACATCCATATGCATGCTCTCACATAGACAAAAGATCTCTATCCTTGTTGGCAATTCCTCTCGGACGGCAGTAAGGTAAAACCTCTTTGAGTTTTTTAGATGTGTGTGTGTCAATGCTGAGGGAGAGAGAGGGAGAGAAAGAGAGAGAGGAAGAGAGAGAAAGAGAGGGAGAGAGAGGAAGAGAGAGAAAGAGAGGGAGAGAGAGGAAGAGAGAGAGGGAGAGAGAGGGAGAGAGCGGAAGAGAGAGAAAGAGAGGGAGAGAGAGGAAGAGAGAGAAAGAGAGGAAGAGAGAGGAAGAGAGAGAAAGAGAGGGAGAGAAAGGAAGAGAGAGAGGGAGAGAGAGGGAGAGAGCGGAAGAGAGAGAAAGAGATGGAGAGAGAGGAAGAGAGGGAGAGAGAGAAAGAGAGGGAGAGAGAGGAAGAGAGAGAGGGAGAGAGCAGAAGAGAGAGAAAGAGAGGGAGAGAGAGGAAGAGAGAGAGGAAGAGAGAGAGGAAGAGAGAGAAAGAGAGGGAGAGAGAGGAAGAGAGAGAAAGAGATGTGAAGTGTGATGTAGCCTATGTTAAGGCCTGTGTGGGTGGATGGGGAAGTGACAAGGGGAGGCTCCATGCTTAGATGGCAGAGGACAAAGACCACTGATCCTGTCCTTTCCTGTCCTGGCCTATATGAACAGCAACAGTTATTTTGCCTGCTGTGATGGCTGGAACACAGGTGAGAGGGGTAACAGATATTTGTCCTGAGTCTTGTGAGTAATCAGACAGACATATTGCTTTTCAGCAGGCTAAGCAGAACAGGCAAAGCCAATCGGGTTAATTACTTGCAGAGTTGCAGCCCATGTTGGAGCTGGACCAGATGTGTGTGTGTGTGTGTGTGTTTATGCCGCCACAGTGAGCCATGTGTGAGTCCAGGCTTCCATGTTTATTTACTCTGTAAAGGGAGAACAGGTGAGCCCTGTTGTTGTGGCCACACGACCACCTCCCCCTGCCCCACACCCCCGTCCCAGTCTTGAAAGTCTCAGCGATCATGATTGTGAGAATGAACAGCAGGAACAAGAGAGAGTTGAGAAAGATAGAGCGAGTTGAAAGAAAGTTGAGAGATACCATTTATTTATATTTTTACCTTCATTTAACTAGGCAAGTCGGTTAAGAACAAATTCTTATTTTCAATGACAGCCTAGTGGGTTAACTGCCTGTTCAGGGGAAGAACGACAGATTTGTACCTTGTCAGCTCAGGGATTTGAACTTGCAACCTCTCGGTTACTAGTCCAACACCCTAACCACTAGGCTACCCTGCAGCAGGACATATGCCCAGGCCATGAGCAGAGCAACAGGCCCAACCCCCACTAACACACCCACCGAAGCCCCATCATGCGACCTAAGATGTATCAGATGCTCAACATGCTCTGCTCACACCTACTGTAATGGTCTGAGGCTAAACCCCATGAAAACAACACTAGACACTATGGAACACAAAGCTTTTACTATCTTATCCTGGAATATACAAGGTCTGAGGTAATTTGCCTTTGGACTAAAGAGCAGGAACCCAGACTTCAACAAAGAAATTGGAAATACAGACATTGTCATCCAACAAGGAACATGATACAGAGGAGACAGACCCACTGGTTGCTCTCTAGGTTACGGAGAGCTGGTAGTCCCATCCACCAAACTACCAGGTGTGAAACAGGGAAGAGACTCAGGGGGTATGCTAATTTGGTATAGAGCAGACCTAACCCACTCTATTAAATTAGTCAAAACAGGAAATCTTTACATCTGGCTAGAAATTAATAAGTAAATTATCTCAACAGAGAAAAATGTCCTCATGTGTGCTACATATATCCCCCCAATAGAATCCCCATACTTTAACGAAGATAGCTTCTTCATCCTAGAGGGGAAGATCAACCATTTTCAGGCCCAGGGACATGTACTAGTCTGTGGCTACCTACATATTATTCTACATTGTAGGATAATAGTGAAGACATCAAAACTTTGAAATAACACATATGGAATCATGTAGTAACCAAAAAAGTGTTAAACAAATCCAAAAATATTTTATATTTGAGATTGTTCAAATAGCCACACTTTGCCTTGATGTCAGCTTTGCACACTCTTGGAATTCTCTCAACCAGCTTCACCTGGAATGCTTTTCCAACAGTCTTGAAGAGTTCTCACATATGCTGAGCACTTGTTGGCTGCTTTTCCTTATTCTGCGGTCTGACTCATCCCAAACCATCTCAATTTAGTTGAGGTCAGGTGATTGTGGAGGCCAGGTCATCTGATGCAGCACTCCATCACTCTCCATTTTGGTCAAATGGCCTTTACAGAGCCCGGAGGTGTGTTGGGTCATTGTCCTGTTGAAAAACAAATGATAGTCCCTCTAAGACCAAACCAGATGGGATGGTGTATTGCTGCAGAATACTGTGGTAGCCATGCTGGTTAAGTGTGCCTTGAATTCTAAATAAATCACAGACAGTGTTACAAGCAAAGCAACCCCACACCATAACACCTCCTCCTCCATGCTTCACAGTTGGAAATACACCTGCGGAGATCATCTGTTCACCCACACCGCCTCTCACAATGACACGGCGGTTGGGACCAAAAATCTCCAATTTGGACTCGAGATCAAAGGACACATTTCCACCAGTCTAATGTCCATTGCTCGTGTTTCTTGGCCCAAGCAAATCTCTTCTTCTTATTGGTGTCATTTAGTAGTGGTTTCTTTGCAGCAATTCGAGGAGGAGACTGATTCACACAGTCTCCTCTGAACAGTTGTTGTTGAGATTTGTCTGTTACTTAAACTCTGTGAAGCATTTATTTGGGCTGCAATTTCTGAGGCTGGTAACTCTAATGAACTTATCCTCTGCAGCAGAGGTAACTCTGGGTCTTCCTTTCATGTGACGGTCATCATGAGAGCCAGTTTCATTACATCATAGCGCTCGATGGTTTTTGCGACTGCACTTGAAGAAACTTTCAGTGTTCTTGAAATGTTCCGTATTGACTGACCTTCACGTCTTAAAATAATGATGGACTGTCATTTCTCTTTGCTTATTTGAGCTGTTCTTGCCATAATATGGACTTGGTATTTTACCATATAGGGCTGTCTTCTGTATATCACCCCTAACCTTGTCACAACACAACTAATTAAGAAACACATTCCACAAATTACATTTTAACAAGGCACACCTGTTAATTGAAATGCATTCCAGGTGACTCCCTCATGAAGCTGGTTGAGAGAATGCCAAAAGTGTGCAAAGCTATCATCAAGGCAAAGGGTGGCTACTTTGAACAATCTCAAATGTAAAATATTTTTGGATTTGTTTAACACTTTTTTTTGGTTACTACATGATTCCATGTGTGTTATTTCATAGTTTTGATGTAGAAATTCCACAATGTAGAAAATAGTAAAAATAAAGAAAAACTCTTGAATAAGTAGGTGTTCTAAAACTTTTGACCTGTAGTGTATCACAGAACAACCAACTCCTGCAGCTCTGTCACAGGCTGGGTCGGTACATAGTCAATGGTAGGCTTCGAAGAGACTCCACCTACAATTCATCTCTTGGCAGTAGTACTGTAGACTACTTTATCACTGACCTCAACCCAGAGTCTCTCAGAGCGTTCACAGTCAGCCCACTGACACCCCTATCAGACCACAGCAAAATCACTTGAACAGAGCAATACTCAATCAAGAGATATCAAAGACAAATGAACTGCACAATATTAAGAAATGCTATAGATGGAAGCAAAGTAGTGTGGAAACGTACCTAAAGACAATTAGGCAACAACAAATTCAATCCGTTTTAGACAAAACATGTCATTGTAATAGTGAAGGTGTAAACTTGTCAGTAGTAAGACTAAACAGTATATTTGACCTTCCAGCTTCCCTATCAAATCTAAAAATGTCAAGCTGACAAACTAAGAACATTTGAAACGATGGCAAATGGTTTCAGGAAGAATGCAAAAACCTAAGAAAGAAATTGAGAAACCTGTCCAACCCAAAACATAGAGACCCAGAAAACCTGAGCCTAAGAATTCACTATGGTGAATCACTAAAACAATACAGAAATACACTACTTAAAAAGAAGGTACCTCACATCAGAAATCAGCTCAATATAATGGGAGAATCCATAGAATCTAACCACTTCTGGAGAAATTGTAACAAACTTAACAAACCACAACACGAAGAGTTATCTATCCAACAGGGAGATGTATGGATAAACCACTTCTACAATCTTTTTGGCTCAATAACAAAGAACAAACAGCAAAAACATATACATGATCAATTAGAAATATTGGAATCAACTATTAAAGACTACCAGAACCCACTGGATTCTCCAAGTACACTGAATGAAGTACTGGACAAAATACAAACCCTCCAACCTAAAAAGGCCTGTGGTGTTAATGGCATCCTAAATGAAATGATAAAATATGCAGACCACAAATTGCTATTGGCTTAAACTCTTTAACATCATCCTCAGCTCTGGCATCTTCCCCAATATTTGGAACCAAGGACTGATTGCCACAATCAACAGAAGTGGAGACAAACATTTCTTTCCACAGGGCCGTGGGGTGAGACAGGGATGCAGCTGGAGCCCCACCCTCTTCAACAAACATGTATATATCAACAAATTGGTGCGGGCACTAGAACAGTCTGCAGCACCCGGCCTCCCCCTACTAGAATGTGAAGTCAAATGTCTACTGTTTGCTGATGATCTGGTGCTTCTGTCACCAACCAAGGAGGTCTTACAGCAGCACCTAGATCTTCTGTCCTTTGAATTGAATTGAGAGAGAGAGAGAGAGCGAGAGTTGAGATTGACATTTACTTTCTTTGGAAATGTAGACATATGTTTCTGATGCCAATAAAGCCCTTTGAATATAATTTAACTTCACTGAGAGAGGGGGGGGGGGGGTTCAGGTGAGCATAGCTATTTTCCAGAGTCTAAAGAAGCCCCAGTATTCAGGATAGCACTAAAGCCCCATAAAAGTGGCCAAGTCTCAGATCTAGTATTTCATCCTGTGGCACACAAAAAAAGAGAACCCAGCTATGGGGGCCCAGAGTTGGGGCATGGTGGTGGTGATGGCATGGTGTCCCTGCCAGCTTGGCTAATAATGTGTCTCGTTGGCCGTTTTGTGAAGCTCCAGTGGAAGTTGGGTGTGAGCCCAGGATGGAATAGGCAGCCTGGCATGAGAACAACGCTAATTTTCACCCTTTGTGGGCATCCTGGAGTCACAAGCCAAGAGCTCCAGAGGGAGGAGACTCTCATGTCTGACCAGACCCTGTGTTTAGAAACATGTGCTCAGTTTCAGGTTCTCCAATTCCATTCAAAGGGCTTTATCGGCATGGGAAACATATGTTAACATTGCCAAAGCAAGTGAAATAGAAAAACAACTAAGTGAAATAAACTGAAAATAAATAATAAACAAATAAACAAATAAAGACATTTCAAATGTCATATTATGTCTATATACAGTGTTGTAATGATGTGCAAATAGTTAAAGTACAAAAGGGAGAATAAATAAACATAAATATGGGTTGTATTTACAATGGAGTTTGTCCCTTTTCTTGTGTCTCCCATCCCTCCATCTCCCCCTCTCCATCCCTCCATCTCCCCCCTCCATCTCTCCCTTTTCATCTCTCCATCTTCCCATCTCCATCCCTCCATCTCCCCATCTCCATCTCAATTAAATTTCAATTCAATTCAATTCAAGGGCTTTATTGGCATGGGAAACATGTGTTAACATTGCCAAAGCAAGTGAGGTAGACAACATACAAAGTGAATATATAAAGTGAAAAACAACTAAAATTAACAGTAAACATTACACATACAGAGGTTTCAAAACAGTAAAGACATTACAAATGTCATATTATATATATATATACAGTGTTTTAACAATGTACAAATGGTTAAAGGACACAAGATAAAATAAATAAGCATAAATATGGGTTGTATTTACAATGGTGCAACAGGTCACAAATCTTGCTGCTGTGATGGCACACTGTGGAATTTCACCCAGTAGAGGGAGTGGGAGTTTTTCAAATTTGGATTTGTTTTCGAATTCTTTGTGGATCTGTGTAATCTGAGGGAAATATGTCTCTCTAATATGGTCATACATTGGGCAGGAGGTTAGGAAGTGCAGCTCAGTTTCCACCTCATTTTGTGGGCAGTGAGCACATAGCCTGTATTCTCGAGAGCCATGTCTGCCTACGGCGGCCTTTCTCAATAGCAAGGCTATGCTCACTGAGTCTGTACATAGTCAAAGCTTTCCTTAATTTTGGGTCAGTCACAGTGGTCAGGTATTCTGCCGCTGTGTACTCTCTGTTTAGGGCCAAATAGCATTCTAGTTTGCTCTGTTTTTTTGTTAATTCTTTCCAATGTGTCAAGTAATTATCTTTTTGTTTTCTCATGATTTGGTTGGGTCTAATCTCTCCATCTCTCCATCTCCCCTCTCCATATCTCCATCTCCCCTCTCCATCTCCCCTCTCCATCTCTCCATCTCCCCTCTTCATATCTCCATCTCCCCTCTCCATCTCCCCTCTCCATCTCTCCATCTCCCCCCTCCATCTCTCCATCTCCCCTCTCCATCTCCCCTCTCCATCTCTCCATCTCCCCTCTCCATCTCTCCATCTCCCCTCTCCATCTCCCCTCTCCATCTCTCCATCTCCATCTCTCCCCTCTCCATCTCCATCTCCCCTCTCCATCTCCCCTCTCCATCTCCCCTCTCCATCTCTCCATCTCCCCTCTCCATCTCCCCTCTCCATCTCCCCTCTCCATCTCTCCATCTCCCCTCTCCATCTCTCCATCTCCCCTCTCCATCTTCATCTCCCCTTTCCATCTCCCCTCTCCATCTCCCCTCTCCATCTCTCCATCTCCCCTCTCCATCTCCCCTCTCCATCTCTCCATCTCCCCTCTCCATCTCCCCTCGCCATCTCTCCATCTCTCACTTTCCCTCTCCCTTTCTCTTTGTTTCTAACTTTCTTCTCTTCTTTTCTTGATACTTATGTTTCTCCTCTGTGAAATATCTCCTCCTACTGTACTTCTCTATGTGGTATGGTGTATATACGGGTGCTCAACAGTCCTCTCCTCAGAGTGTTTTCATTGGCTAAGTCTTCTCTGGGAAGGGTGCTCAACAGTCCTCTGCTCAGAGTGTTTTCATTGGCTAAGTCTTCTCTGGTATCTCTCCCTGCTCTTGGAACATTGTAGTAAACGAGTGTGAAAGTGCAGATGTGTGTGTGGATGTGTTTACCCACCATTCCTGGGCGCGCACACACAAACACACACACACACACACACACACACACACACACACACACACACACACACACACACACACACACACACACACACACACACACATCTCCCATGCCTTCTCGTCCTCTCCCCTGCCCTCTCTTCCTCTCCCCTGCCCTCTCTTCCTCTCCCCTGCCCTCTCGTCCTCTCCCCTGCCCTCTCGTCCCCTCCCCTGGCCTCTCTTCCTCTCCCCTGCCCTCTCTTCCTCTCCCCTGCCCTCTTGTCCTCTCCCCTTCCCTCTCTTCCTCTCCCCTGCCCTCTCTTCCTCTCCCCTGCCCTCTCTCTTCTCTCCCCTGCCCTCTCTTCCTCTCCCCTGCCCTCTCTTCCTCTCCCCTGCCCTTTCCTCCCCTGCCCTCTCTTCCTCTCCCCTGCCTTCTCTCCTCTCCCCTGCCCTTTCCTCCCCTGCCCTCTCTTCCTCTCCTCTGCCCTCTCTTCCTCTACCCTGCCCCCTGGTGCAGCAAAGGAGTAGCTTGCACAATGTTTCTAAGATTAGAACTAGAGAGACGAGCACAACTCATAATTGCACCCATCAGATGAGATCCACGTGAGCAGTGTGTCTAGAACATGAATGGCACAGGAGGTTAAAGCCACAAGACAAATACAGTTATAGTGGTGGAGTAAGAGCCTTACTGAGCCTTACTGAGCCTTACAGATCCTTACTGAGCCTTACTGAGCCTTACAGATCCTTACAGATCCTTACTGAGCCTTACAGATCCTTACTGAGCCTTACAGATCCTTACTGAGCCTTACTGAGCCTTACTGAGCCTTACAGATCCTTACTGAGCCTTACAGATCCTTACAGATCCTTACTGAGCCTTACAGATCCTTACTGAGCCTTACTGAGCCTTACTGAGCCTTACAGATCCTTACAGATCCTTACTGAGCCTTACAGATCCTTACTGAGCCTTACAGATCCTTACTGAGCCTTACTGAGCCGTACTGAGCCTTACAGATCCTTACAGATCCTTACTGAGCCTTACAGATCCTTACTGAGCCCTTACTGAGCAAGGCCCAAAAGAAAGAACCAACGGAAAAAACAGTATCCCACGTTACATTGCTGCTTGGAAGTTTTATACTGAACCAATGCTGTGTGATGTTCTGGGGGTGCTGCCAGCTGTTTGAAGGGGTGGTGGTGAGCAGGGAGGAGTTTACGACTGCGTGTGTTTGTCTGTTGATTTGTTTGGGCTGCACCAGGAGGCTTCTGTTTGTTCCACAGTGTTTTTTAAGCGTTTGTTCCACCGACCACCCACCCGGGAGATGCCTAGAGTGATCGCTGATCTGTGCTTCAGTCGGCAGCTGAGTGTGTGTATGTGTGTGTGTGTGTGTGTGTGTGTGTGTGTGTGTGTGTGTGTGTGTGTGTGTGTGTGTGTGTGTGTGTGTGTTAGAGACAGAGATATATACACAGACCCACAAAGAATTCGAAAACAAATCCAATTTTGACAAACTCCCATATTATCTGTTGGGTGAAATACCACAGTGTGCCATCACAGTGAAGAACAAACACCATTGTAAATACAAAACATGTTTATGTTTATTTATTTTATTTTTTTGTACTTGTATTTGTATTTGCACAAATGTTACAACATTGTATAACATGTGAAATGTCTCTATTCTTTTGCAGTGGTGGAAAAAGTACCCAATTGTCGTACTGTAGTAAAAGTAAAGATACCTTCATAGAAAATGACTCAAGTAAAAGTGAAAGTCACCCAGTAAAAAACTACTTGAGTAAAAGTCTAAAAGTATTTGGTTTGAAATATATTTAAGTATCAAAAGTAAAAGTATAAATAATTTCAAAGACCATTTCAAACCAGACAGCATCATTTTCTTGTTGCCTTTAAACTTACGGATAGCCAGGGGCACGCTCCAACACACAGACATAATTTACAAACGAAGCATGTGTTGAGTGAGTCCACCAGATCAGAGGCAGTAGGGATGACCAGGGATGTTCTCTGTTTAGTGAGTCCACCAGATCAGAGGCAGTAGGGATGACCAGGGATGTTCTCTGTTTAGTGAGTCCTCCAGACCAGAGGCAGTATGGATGACCAGGGATGTTCTCTATTTAGTGAGTCCACCAGATCAGAGGCAGTAGGGATGACCAGGGATGTTCTCTGTTTAGTGAGTCCACCAGATCAGAGGCAGTAGGGATGACCAGGGATGTTCTCTGTTTAGTGAGTCCACCAGATCAAAGGCAGTAGGGATGACCAGGGATGTTCTCTGTTTAGTGAGTCCTCCAGACCAGAGGCAGTAGAGATGACCAGGGATGTTCTCTATTTAGTGAGTCCACCAGATCAGATGCAGTAGGGATGACCAGAGATGTTCTCTGTTTAGTGAGTCCACCAGATCAAAGGCAGTAGGGATGACCAGGGATGTTCTCTGTTTAGTGAGTCCACCAGATCAGATGCAGTAGGGATGACCAGGGATGTTCTCTATTTAGTGAGTCCACCAGATCAGATGCAGTAGGGATGACCAGAGATGTTCTCTGTTTAGTGAGTCCACCAGATCAAAGGCAGTAGGGATGACCAGGGATGTTCTCTGTTTAGTGAGTCCACCAGATCAGATGCAGTAGGGATGACCAGGGATGTTCTCTGTTTAGTGAGTCCACCAGATCAGATGCAGTAGGGAGGACCAGGGATGTTCTCTGTTTAGTGAGTCCACCAGATCAGAGGCAGTAGGGATGACCAGGGATGTTCTCTGTTTAGTGAGTCCACCAGATCAGAGGCAGTAGGGATGACCAGGGATGTTCTCTTGATAAGTGTGTGAATTAGACAATTAATTGTCCTGCCAAGCATTCAACATGTAACGAGTACTTCTGGGTGTCAGGGAAAATATAATGTAATATATGGAGTAAAAAGTATATAATTTTCTTAAAGAATGTAGTGGAGTAAAAGTAAAAGTTGTCAAAAATATAAATAGTAAAGTAATGTGCAAAATACTTTGTTGTGTTCTTTTGAAACTTTTGTGAGTGTAATGTTTACTGTTCATTTCTGATTTGTTTATTTCACTTTTGTTTATTATCTATTTTACTTGCTTTTGGCAATGTAAACATGTTTTCCATGCCAATAAAGCCATTTGAATTACATGTATATATATATATTTATATATATATATAGAGAGAGAAGAGAGAGCGAGAGAGAGCGAGAGAGACAGAGAGGGGGAGAGAGAGAGAGAGAGAGAGAACCAGAGAGAGAGAGAGAGAGACAGAGAGAGAGAGAGAGAGAGAGAGAGAGAGAGAGAGAGAGAGAGAGAGAGAGAGAGAGAGAGACAGAGAGAGAGAGAGAGAGACAGAGAGAGAGAGAGAGACAGAGAGAGAGAGAGAGAGACAGAGAGAAGAGAGAGAGAGAGAGAGAGTGACTGTCCTCGTGATATTTATAAACAAAATCAAACTTCAGTTCAAGGTCTGGCTTCACAACACGATGTTTCTCTTTAATTAGATTGCACACAAATGGATTCAGCTCATGGAGGAGAGTGATTGTTTACCCTGAGTCCCATGCAGTGACTGCACAGCATTTACTTCCTCATCTGCGGAGCTATTGACAAACTCCTTGCAATAGGATTGTATGAGTAGCTGAATGTCTCTCTCTCATCCCCCCTGTCTTTTCCCTCCCTATCTAAACTGAGCCCTGCTCCTTGTGCCTGGGCCCTTTTCAATCCTGCTGGTATAATTACCATTTCTAGTATAAAGTTTTGTCATTGTTCTGAACCCATTGCCCCTTGTGCCTTTTTCCTAGTCTAACTTGTACATAGATTGAGTACGCCCCGGTACCCAGACATGCATGTCTTGAGATGAGGTGAACAGGTCGAGTGTGTGTAGCTAGCTACATAGTTTAAATATCAACAGTAGTGTCACATCAGCATAACTATTGATTAGCGCTTGATAACACTTGATTTACATCATCATCAATATTCGGTCTGGTTGGCTGGCACTCGCAGCAGAGAGAGGCAAAAAGTCAGACAGGAGCAGCTGCATCAATGAGCCTCGCCCTGACCCAACTCCATGCTTCCTCAGTCGACAGCAGCAACACAGGTCGTCTAGACTCCCGATAACCACCATATGCTTAAATATCCACACGAGCCACTAGCCAGCCAGCCAGCCAGAACATGAGGATCACGTTCCTAATATTTTGTTGGGCCCCTCTCAGAACAGCCACAGTTCGTTGGAACATGGACTCTACAAGGTGTTGAAAGCGTTCCATAGGAATGCTGGCCCATGTTGACTCCGATGCTTCCCACAGTTGTGTCAAGTTGACTGGATGTCCTTTGGTTGCTGGACCATTCCTGATACACAAAGGAAACTGTTGAGCGTCAAAAACCCAGCAGCGTTGCAGTTCTTCACACACTCAAACCGGTGCGCCTGGCACCTACTACCATCAAAGAGGGATCACCTGGATTCACCTGGTCAGTCTATGTCATGGAAAGAGCAGGTGTTCCTAATGTTTTGTACACTCAGTGTATATCTTGAGTTAGAAGCTAATGAATATTTGATTATGAAGCAATTCTTGAAGAGCAATGTCTCTCCTGTCAAAGAGACATACAGGAAACCCTCTTTGTTCAAAGGTCAGGTTGATGTCACAACTAGAAAGTTAGAGATTATACCAAAACTGTCCCAAGTAACAAGCGGGGGGTGAATTTGCGAAAAAGCCTGGGAAGAAAATACCAGCATTGAAACATCTGGCAGTGTGTATGCTACAGTGTTGTTAAGATAAAGTGAAACTTCTCCCTGCCACAGACACAGGAAGTTATGTTCTGCAAAGCCTCTAGGGTACAATAACAGAAGACAACTGTGAGAGCATGAGTAGCATGTACTGCTACACTATCAATCAATCACTATCAATCATATTATGTCTCTTTCTTTATATCTCCAGAGTTGGTTGGTCATGGCCCAGGTCGAAGATCATGGCTAGAAGGGGTCCAGCTCTTGTCAAATTAACGTCAGATTTGACTTTTGATAGGATAATTAACGTAGTAGGCTAGGATAATTAACATAGTAGGTTAGGAGAATTAACGTAGAAGGTTAGGAGAATTAACGTAGCAGGTTAGGATAATTAACGTAGTAGGATAGGAGAATTAACGTAGTAGGTTAGGAGAGTTAACGTAGTAGGCTAGGAGAATTAACGTAGTAGATTAGGATAATTAACGTAGTAGGCTAGGAGAATTAACGTAGTAGGCTAGGAGAATTAACGTAGTAGGCTAGGAGAATTAACGTAGCAGGTTAGGAGAATTAACGCAGCAGGTTAGGAGAATTAACGTAGTAGATTAGGATAATTAACGTAGTAGGCTAGGAGAATTAACGTAGTAGGTTAGGAGAATTAACGTAGTAGGCTAGGAGAATTAACGTAGCAGGTTAGGAGAATTAACGTAGTAGGTTAGGAGAATTAACGTAGTAGGCTAGGAGAATTAACGTAGTAGGCTAGGAGAATTAACGTAGTAGGCTAGGAGAATTAACGTAGTAGGCTAGGAGAATTAACGTAGCAGGTTAGGAGAATTAACGTAGTAGGTTAGGAGAATTAACGTAGTAGGCTAGGAGAATTAACGTAGTAGGCTAGGAGAATTAACGTAGTAGGCTAGGAGAATTAACGTAGCAGGTTAGGAGAATTAACGTAGTAGGTTAGGAGAATTAACGTAGTAGGCTAGGAGAATTAACGTAGTAGGCTAGGAGAATTAACGTAGTAGGCTAGGAGAATTAACGTAGTAGGCTAGGAGAATTAACGTAGTAGGCTAGGAGAATTAACGTAGCAGGTTAGGAGAATTAACGTAGTAGGTTAGGAGAATTAACGTAGTAGGCTAGGAGAATTAACGTAGTAGGCTAGGAGAATTAACGTAGTAGGCTAGGAGAATTAACGTAGCAGGTTAGGAGAATTAACGTAGTAGGTTAGGAGAATTAACGTAGTAGGCTAGGAGAATTAACGTAGTAGGCTAGGAGAATTAACGTAGTAGGCTAGGAGAATTAACGTAGTAGGCTAGGAGAATTAACGTAGTAGGTTAGGAGAATTAACGTAGTAGGTTAGGAGAAATAACGTAGTAGGCTAGGAGAATTAACGTAGTAGGATAGGAGAATTAACGTAGTAGGTTAGGAGAGTTAACGTAGCAGGTTAGGAGAATTAACGTAGCAGGTTAGGATAATTAACGTAGTAGGATAGGAGAATTAACGTAGTAGGTTAGGAGAGTTAACGTAGTAGGTTAGGATAATTAACGTAGCAGGTTAGGAGAATTAACGTAGTAGGTTAGGAGAGTTAACGTAGTAGGCTAGGAGAATTAACGTAGTAGATTAGGATAATTAACGTAGCAGGTTAGGAGAATTAACGTAGTAGGCTAGGAGAATTAACGTAGCAGGTTAGGAGAATTAACGTAGCAGGTTAGGAGAATTAACGTAGTAGGCTAGGAGAATTAACGTAGTAGGTTAGGAGAATTAACGTAGTAGGCTAGGAGAATTAACGTAGCAGGTTAGGAGAAATAACGTAGTAGGCTAGGAGAATTAACGTAGCAGGTTAGGAGAATTAACGTAGTAGGTTAGGATAATTAACGTAGTAGGCTAGGAGAATTAACGTAGCAGGTTAGGAGAATTAACGTAGCAGGTTAGGAGAATTAACGTAGTAGGCTAGGAGAATTAACGTAGCAGGTTAGGAGAATTAACGTAGCAGGTTAGGAGAATTAACGTAGTAGGCTAGGAGAATTAACGTAGTAGGATAGGAGAATTAACGTAGTAGGTTAGGAGAGTTAACGTAGCAGGTTAGGAGAATTAACGTAGTAGGCTAGGAGAATTAACGTAGTAGGTTAGGAGAATTAACGTAGTAGGCTAGGAGAATTAACGTAGCAGGTTAGGAGAATTAACGTAGTAGGTTAGGAGAATTAACGTAGTAGGCTAGGAGAATTAACGTAGTAGGCTAGGAGAATTAACGTAGTAGGCTAGGAGAATTAACGTAGTAGGCTAGGAGAATTAACGTAGCAGGTTAGGAGAATTAACGTAGTAGGCTAGGAGAATTAACGTAGTAGGCTAGGAGAATTAACGTAGTAGGCTAGGAGAATTAACGTAGCAGGTTAGGAGAATTAACGTAGTAGGTTAGGAGAATTAACGTAGTAGGCTAGGAGAATTAACGTAGTAGGCTAGGAGAATTAACGTAGTAGGCTAGGAGAATTAACGTAGCAGGTTAGGAGAATTAACGTAGTAGGTTAGGAGAATTAACGTAGTAGGCTAGGAGAATTAACGTAGTAGGCTAGGAGAATTAACGTAGTAGGCTAGGAGAATTAACGTAGTAGGCTAGGAGAATTAACGTAGTAGGTTAGGAGAATTAACGTAGTAGGTTAGGAGAAATAACGTAGTAGGCTAGGAGAATTAACGTAGTAGGATAGGAGAATTAACGTAGTAGGTTAGGAGAGTTAACGTAGCAGGTTAGGAGAATTAACGTAGCAGGTTAGGATAATTAACGTAGTAGGATAGGAGAATTAACGTAGTAGGTTAGGAGAGTTAACGTAGTAGGTTAGGATAATTAACGTAGCAGGTTAGGAGAATTAACGTAGTAGGTTAGGAGAGTTAACGTAGTAGGCTAGGAGAATTAACGTAGTAGATTAGGATAATTAACGTAGCAGGTTAGGAGAATTAACGTAGTAGGCTAGGAGAATTAACGTAGCAGGTTAGGAGAATTAACGTAGCAGGTTAGGAGAATTAACGTAGTAGGCTAGGAGAATTAACGTAGTAGGTTAGGAGAATTAACGTAGTAGGCTAGGAGAATTAACGTAGCAGGTTAGGAGAAATAACGTAGTAGGCTAGGAGAATTAACGTAGCAGGTTAGGAGAATTAACGTAGTAGGTTAGGATTTTTAACGTAGTAGGCTAGGAGAATTAACGTAGCAGGTTAGGAGAATTAACGTAGCAGGTTAGGAGAATTAACGTAGTAGGCTAGGAGAATTAACGTAGCAGGTTAGGAGAATTAACGTAGCAGGTTAGGAGAATTAACATAGTAGGCTAGGAGAATTAACGTAGTAGGATAGGAGAATTAACGTAGTAGGTTAGGAGAGTTAACGTAGCAGGTTAGGAGAATTAACGTAGTAGGCTAGGAGAATTAACGTAGTAGGTTAGGAGAATTAACGTAGTAGGCTAGGAGAATTAACATAGCAGGTTAGGAGAATTAACGTAGTAGGTTAGGAGAATTAACGTAGTAGGCTAGGAGAATTAACGTAGTAGGCTAGGAGAATTAACGTAGTAGGCTAGGAGAATTAACGTAGTAGGCTAGGAGAATTAACGTAGCAGGTTAGGAGAATTAACGTAGTAGGTTAGGAGAATTAACGTAGTAGGCTAGGAGAATTAACGTAGTAGGCTAGGAGAATTAACGTAGTAGGCTAGGAGAATTAACGTAGCAGGTTAGGAGAATTAACGTAGCAGGTTAGGAGAATTGACGTAGCAGGTTAGGAGAATTAACGTAGCAGGTTAGGAGAATTAACGTAGTAGGCTAGGAGAATTAACGTAGCAGGTTAGGAGAATTAACGTAGTAGGTTAGGAGAATTAACGTAGTAGGCTAGGAGAATTAACGTAGTAGGCTAGGAGAATTAACGTAGTAGGCTAGGAGAATTAACGTAGTAGGTTAGGAGAATTAACGTAGTAGGTTAGGAGAGTTAACGTAGTAGGCTAGGAGAATTAACGTAGTAGATTAGGATAATTAACGTAGCAGGTTAGGAGAATTAACGTAGTAGGCTAGGAGAATTAACGTAGCAGGTTAGGAGAATTAACGTAGCAGGTTAGGAGAATTAACGTAGTAGGCTAGGAGAATTAACGTAGTAGTTTAGGAGAATTAACGTAGTAGGCTAGGAGAATTAACGTAGCAGGTTAGGAGAAATAACGTAGTAGGCTAGGAGAATTAACGTAGCAGGTTAGGAGAATTAACGTAGTAGGTTAGGATAATTAACGTAGTAGGCTAGGAGAATTAACGTAGCAGGTTAGGAGAATTAACGTAGCAGGTTAGGAGAATTAACGTAGTAGGCTAGGAGAATTAACGTAGCAGGTTAGGAGAATTAACGTAGCAGGTTAGGAGAATTAACGTAGTGTGCTAGAAGAATTAACGTAGTAGGATAGGAGAATTAACGTAGTAGGTTAGGAGAGTTAACGTAGCAGGTTAGGAGAATTAACGTAGTAGGCTAGGAGAATTAACGTAGTAGGTTAGGAGAATTAACGTAGTAGGCTAGGAGAATTAACGTAGCAGGTTAGGAGAATTAACGTAGTAGGCTAGGAGAATTAACGTAGTAGGTTAGGATAATTAACGTAGTAGGCTAGGAGAATTAACGTAGCAGGTTAGGAGAATTAACGTAGTAGGTTAGGAGAATTAACGTAGTAGGCTAGGAGAATTAACGTAGTAGGCTAGGAGAATTAACGTAGCAGGTTAGGAGAATTAACGTAGTAGGTTAGGAGAATTAACGTAGTAGGCTAGGAGAATTAACGTAGCAGGTTAGGAGAATTAACGTAGTAGGTTAGGAGAATTAACGTAGTAGGCTAGGAGAATTAACGTAGTAGGCTAGGAGAATTAACGTAGTAGGCTAGGAGAATTAACGTAGCAGGTTAGGAGAAATAACGTAGTAGGCTAGGAGAATTAACGTAGCAGGTTAGGAGAATTAACGTAGTGGGCTAGGAGAATTAACGTAGTAGGTTAGGAGAATTAACGTAGTAGGTTAGGAGAAATAACGTAGTAGGCTAGGAGAATTAACGTAGTAGGATAGGAGAATTAACGTAGTAGGTTAGGAGAATTAACGTAGTAGGTTAGGAGAATTAACGTAGTAGGTTAGGAGAAATAACGTAGTAGGCTAGGAGAATTAACGTAGTAGGATAGGAGAATTAACGTAGTAGGTTAGGAGAGTTAACGTAGCAGGTTAGGAGAATTAACGTAGCAGGTTAGGATAATTAACGTAGTAGGATAGGAGAATTAACGTAGTAGGTTAGGAGAGTTAACGTAGTAGGTTAGGATAATTAACGTAGCAGGTTAGGAGAATTAACGTAGTAGGTTAGGAGAGTTAACGTAGTAGGCTAGGAGAATTAACGTAGTAGATTAGGATAATTAACGTAGCAGGTTAGGAGAATTAACGTAGTAGGCTAGGAGAATTAACGTAGCAGGTTAGGAGAATTAACGTAGCAGGTTAGGAGAATTAACGTAGTAGGCTAGGAGAATTAACGTAGTAGGTTAGGAGAATTAACGTAGTAGGCTAGGAGAATTAACGTAGCAGGTTAGGGGAAATAACGTAGTAGGCTAGGAGAATTAACGTAGCAGGTTAGGAGAATTAACGTAGTAGGTTAGGATAATTAACGTAGTAGGCTAGGAGAATTAACGTAGCAGGTTAGGAGAATTAACGTAGCAGGTTAGGAGAATTAACGTAGTAGGCTAGGAGAATTAACGTAGCAGGTTAGGAGAATTAACGTAGCAGGTTAGGAGAATTAACGTAGTAGGCTAGGAGAATTAACGTAGTAGGATAGGAGAATTAACGTAGTAGGTTAGGAGAGTTAACGTAGCAGGTTAGGAGAATTAACGTAGTAGGCTAGGAGAATTAACGTAGTAGGTTAGGAGAATTAACGTAGTAGGCTAGGAGAATTAACGTAGCAGGTTAGGAGAATTAACGTAGTAGGTTAGGAGAATTAACGTAGTAGGCTAGGAGAATTAACGTAGTAGGCTAGGAGAATTAACGTAGTAGGCTAGGAGAATTAACGTAGTAGGCTAGGAGAATTAACGTAGCAGGTTAGGAGAATTAACGTAGTAGGCTAGGAGAATTAACGTAGTAGGCTAGGAGAATTAACGTAGTAGGCTAGGAGAATTAACGTAGCAGGTTAGGAGAATTAACGTAGTAGGTTAGGAGAATTAACGTAGTAGGCTAGGAGAATTAACGTAGTAGGCTAGGAGAATTAACGTAGTAGGCTAGGAGAATTAACGTAGCAGGTTAGGAGAATTAACGTAGTAGGTTAGGAGAATTAACGTAGTAGGCTAGGAGAATTAACGTAGTAGGTTAGGAGAATTAACGTAGTAGGTTAGGAGAAATAACGTAGTAGGCTAGGAGAATTAACGTAGTAGGATAGGAGAATTAACGTAGTAGGTTAGGAGAGTTAACGTAGCAGGTTAGGAGAATTAACGTAGCAGGTTAGGATAATTAACGTAGTAGGATAGGAGAATTAACGTAGTAGGTTAGGAGAGTTAACGTAGTAGGTTAGGATAATTAACGTAGCAGGTTAGGAGAATTAACGTAGTAGGTTAGGAGAGTTAACGTAGTAGGCTAGGAGAATTAACGTAGTAGATTAGGATAATTAACGTAGCAGGTTAGGAGAATTAACGTAGTAGGCTAGGAGAATTAACGTAGCAGGTTAGGAGAATTAACGTAGCAGGTTAGGAGAATTAACGTAGTAGGCTAGGAGAATTAACGTAGTAGGTTAGGAGAATTAACGTAGTAGGCTAGGAGAATTAACGTAGCAGGTTAGGAGAAATAACGTAGTAGGCTAGGAGAATTAACGTAGCAGGTTAGGAGAATTAACGTAGTAGGTTAGGATTTTTAACGTAGTAGGCTAGGAGAATTAACGTAGCAGGTTAGGAGAATTAACGTAGCAGGTTAGGAGAATTAACGTAGTAGGCTAGGAGAATTAACGTAGCAGGTTAGGAGAATTAACGTAGCAGGTTAGGAGAATTAACATAGTAGGCTAGGAGAATTAACGTAGTAGGATAGGAGAATTAACGTAGTAGGTTAGGAGAGTTAACATAGCAGGTTAGGAGAATTAACGTAGTAGGTTAGGAGAATTAACGTAGTAGGCTAGGAGAATTAACGTAGTAGGCTAGGAGAATTAACGTAGTAGGCTAGGAGAATTAACGTAGTAGGCTAGGAGAATTAACGTAGCAGGTTAGGAGAATTAACGTAGTAGGTTAGGAGAATTAACGTAGTAGGCTAGGAGAATTAACGTAGTAGGCTAGGAGAATTAACGTAGTAGGCTAGGAGAATTAACGTAGCAGGTTAGGAGAATTAACGTAGCAGGTTAGGAGAATTGACGTAGCAGGTTAGGAGAATTAACGTAGCAGGTTAGGAGAATTAACGTAGTAGGCTAGGAGAATTAACGTAGCAGGTTAGGAGAATTAACGTAGTAGGTTAGGAGAATTAACGTAGTAGGCTAGGAGAATTAACGTAGTAGGCTAGGAGAATTAACGTAGTAGGCTAGGAGAATTAACGTAGTAGGTTAGGAGAATTAACGTAGTAGGTTAGGAGAGTTAACGTAGTAGGCTAGGAGAATTAACGTAGTAGATTAGGATAATTAACGTAGCAGGTTAGGAGAATTAACGTAGTAGGCTAGGAGAATTAACGTAGCAGGTTAGGAGAATTAATGTAGCAGGTTAGGAGAATTAACGTAGTAGGCTAGGAGAATTAACGTAGTAGTTTAGGAGAATTAACGTAGTAGGCTAGGAGAATTAACGTAGCAGGTTAGGAGAAATAACGTAGTAGGCTAGGAGAATTAACGTAGCAGGTTAGGAGAATTAACGTAGTAGGTTAGGATAATTAACGTAGTAGGCTAGGAGAATTAACGTAGCAGGTTAGGAGAATTAACGTAGCAGGTTAGGAGAATTAACGTAGTAGGCTAGGAGAATTAACGTAGCAGGTTAGGAGAATTAACGTAGCAGGTTAGGAGAATTAACGTAGTGTGCTAGAAGAATTAACGTAGTAGGATAGGAGAATTAACGTAGTAGGTTAGGAGAGTTAACGTAGCAGGTTAGGAGAATTAACGTAGTAGGCTAGGAGAATTAACGTAGTAGGTTAGGAGAATTAACGTAGCAGGTTAGGAGAATTAACGTAGTAGGTTAGGAGAGTTAACGTAGTAGGCTAGGAGAATTAACGTAGTAGATTAGGATAATTAACGTAGCAGGTTAGGAGAATTAACGTAGCAGGTTAGGAGAATTAACGTAGTAGGTTAGGTGAATTAACGTAGCAGGTTAGGAGAATTAACGTAGCAGGTTAGGAGAATTAACGTAGCAGGTTAGGAGAATTAACGGAGTAGGATAGGAGAATTAACGTAGCAGGTTAGGAGAATTAACGTAGTAGGCTAGGAGAATTAACGTAGTAGTTTAGGAGAATTAACGTAGTAGGCTAGGAGAATTAACGTAGCAGGTTAGGAGAAATAACGTAGTAGGCTAGGAGAATTAACGTAGCAGGTTAGGAGAATTAACGTAGTAGGCTAGGAGAATTAACGTAGTAGGCTAGGAGAATTAACGTAGTAGGCTAGGAGAATTAACGTAGTAGGTTAGGAGAATTAACGTAGTAGGCTAGGAGAATTAACGTAGTAGGCTAGGAGAATTAACGTAGTAGGCTAGGAGAATTAACGTAGTAGGCTAGGAGAATTAACGTAGCAGGTTAGGAGAATTAACGTAGTAGGCTAGGAGAATTAACGTAGTAGGCTAGGAGAATTAACGTAGTAGGCTAGGAGAATTAACGTAGCAGGTTAGGAGAATTAACGTAGTAGGTTAGGAGAATTAACGTAGTAGGCTAGGAGAATTAACGTAGTAGGCTAGGAGAATTAACGTAGTAGGCTAGGAGAATTAACGTAGCAGGTTAGGAGAATTAACGTAGTAGGTTAGGAGAATTAACGTAGTAGGCTAGGAGAATTAACGTAGTAGGTTAGGAGAATTAACGTAGTAGGTTAGGAGAAATAACGTAGTAGGCTAGGAGAATTAACGTAGTAGGATAGGAGAATTAACGTAGTAGGTTAGGAGAGTTAACGTAGCAGGTTAGGAGAATTAACGTAGCAGGTTAGGATAATTAACGTAGTAGGATAGGAGAATTAACGTAGTAGGTTAGGAGAGTTAACGTAGTAGGTTAGGATAATTAACGTAGCAGGTTAGGAGAATTAACGTAGTAGGTTAGGAGAGTTAACGTAGTAGGCTAGGAGAATTAACGTAGTAGATTAGGATAATTAACGTAGCAGGTTAGGAGAATTAACGTAGTAGGCTAGGAGAATTAACGTAGCAGGTTAGGAGAATTAACGTAGCAGGTTAGGAGAATTAACGTAGTAGGCTAGGAGAATTAACGTAGTAGGTTAGGAGAATTAACGTAGTAGGCTAGGAGAATTAACGTAGCAGGTTAGGAGAAATAACGTAGTAGGCTAGGAGAATTAACGTAGCAGGTTAGGAGAATTAACGTAGTAGGTTAGGATTTTTAACGTAGTAGGCTAGGAGAATTAACGTAGCAGGTTAGGAGAATTAACGTAGCAGGTTAGGAGAATTAACGTAGTAGGCTAGGAGAATTAACGTAGCAGGTTAGGAGAATTAACGTAGCAGGTTAGGAGAATTAACATAGTAGGCTAGGAGAATTAACGTAGTAGGATAGGAGAATTAACGTAGTAGGTTAGGAGAGTTAACATAGCAGGTTAGGAGAATTAACGTAGTAGGTTAGGAGAATTAACGTAGTAGGCTAGGAGAATTAACGTAGTAGGCTAGGAGAATTAACGTAGTAGGCTAGGAGAATTAACGTAGTAGGCTAGGAGAATTAACGTAGCAGGTTAGGAGAATTAACGTAGTAGGTTAGGAGAATTAACGTAGTAGGCTAGGAGAATTAACGTAGTAGGCTAGGAGAATTAACGTAGTAGGCTAGGAGAATTAACGTAGCAGGTTAGGAGAATTAACGTAGCAGGTTAGGAGAATTGACGTAGCAGGTTAGGAGAATTAACGTAGCAGGTTAGGAGAATTAACGTAGTAGGCTAGGAGAATTAACGTAGCAGGTTAGGAGAATTAACGTAGTAGGTTAGGAGAATTAACGTAGTAGGCTAGGAGAATTAACGTAGTAGGCTAGGAGAATTAACGTAGTAGGCTAGGAGAATTAACGTAGTAGGTTAGGAGAATTAACGTAGTAGGTTAGGAGAGTTAACGTAGTAGGCTAGGAGAATTAACGTAGTAGATTAGGATAATTAACGTAGCAGGTTAGGAGAATTAACGTAGTAGGCTAGGAGAATTAACGTAGCAGGTTAGGAGAATTAATGTAGCAGGTTAGGAGAATTAACGTAGTAGGCTAGGAGAATTAACGTAGTAGTTTAGGAGAATTAACGTAGTAGGCTAGGAGAATTAACGTAGCAGGTTAGGAGAAATAACGTAGTAGGCTAGGAGAATTAACGTAGCAGGTTAGGAGAATTAACGTAGTAGGTTAGGATAATTAACGTAGTAGGCTAGGAGAATTAACGTAGCAGGTTAGGAGAATTAACGTAGCAGGTTAGGAGAATTAACGTAGTAGGCTAGGAGAATTAACGTAGCAGGTTAGGAGAATTAACGTAGCAGGTTAGGAGAATTAACGTAGTGTGCTAGAAGAATTAACGTAGTAGGATAGGAGAATTAACGTAGTAGGTTAGGAGAGTTAACGTAGCAGGTTAGGAGAATTAACGTAGTAGGCTAGGAGAATTAACGTAGTAGGTTAGGAGAATTAACGTAGTAGGCTAGGAGAATTAACGTAGCAGGTTAGGAGAATTAACGTAGTAGGCTAGGAGAATTAACGTAGCAGGTTAGGATAATTAACGTAGTAGGCTAGGAGAATTAACGTAGCAGGTTAGGAGAATTAACGTAGTAGGTTAGGAGAATTAACGTAGTAGGCTAGGAGAATTAACGTAGTAGGCTAGGAGAATTAACGTAGCAGGTTAGGAGAATTAACGTAGTAGGTTAGGAGAATTAACGTAGTAGGCTAGGAGAATTAACGTAGCAGGTTAGGAGAATTAACGTAGTAGGTTAGGAGAATTAACGTAGTAGGCTAGGAGAATTAACGTAGTAGGCTAGGAGAATTAACGTAGTAGGCTAGGAGAATTAATGTAGCAGGTTAGGAGAAATAACGTAGTAGGCTAGGAGAATTAACGTAGCAGGTTAGGAGAATTAACGTAGTGGGCTAGGAGAATTAACGTAGCAGGTTAGGAGAATTAACGTAGCAGGTTAGGAGAATTAACGTAGTAGGCTAGGAGAATTAACGTAGTAGGATAGGAGAATTAACGTAGTAGGTTAGGAGAGTTAACGTAGCAGGTTAGGAGAATTAACGTAGCAGGTTAGGATAATTAACGTAGTAGGATAGGAGAATTAATGTAGTAGGTTAGGAGAGTTAACTTAGTAGGTTAGGATAATTAACGTAGTAGGATAGGAGAATTAACGTAGTAGGTTAGGAGAGTTAACGTAGTAGGTTAGGATAATTAACGTAGCAGGTTAGGAGAATTAACGTAGTAGGTTAGGAGAGTTAACGTAGTAGGCTAGGAGAATTAACGTAGTAGATTAGGATAATTAACGTAGCAGGTTAGGAGAATTAACGTAGCAGGTTAGGAGAATTAACGTAGTAGGTTAGGTGAATTAACGTAGCAGGTTAGGAGAATTAACGTAGCAGGTTAGGAGAATTAACGTAGCAGGTTAGGAGAATTAACGGAGTAGGCTAGGAGAATTAACGTAGCAGGTTAGGAGAATTAACGTAGTAGGCTAGGAGAATTAACGTAGTAGTTTAGGAGAATTAACGTAGTAGGCTAGGAGAATTAACGTAGCAGGTTAGGAGAAATAACGTAGTAGGCTAGGAGAATTAACGTAGCAGGTTAGGAGAATTAACGTAGTAGGCTAGGAGAATTAACGTAGTAGGCTAGGAGAATTAACGTAGTAGGCTAGGAGAATTAACGTAGCAGGTTAGGAGAATTAACGTAGTAGGTTAGGAGAATTAACGTAGTAGGCTAGGAGAATTAACGTAGTAGGCTAGGAGAATTAACGTAGTAGGCTAGGAGAATTAACGTAGCAGGTTAGGAGAATTAACGTAGCAGGTTAGGAGAATTGACGTAGCAGGTTAGGAGAATTAACGTAGCAGGTTAGGAGAATTAACGTAGTAGGCTAGGAGAATTAACGTAGCAGGTTAGGAGAATTAACGTAGTAGGTTAGGAGAATTAACGTAGTAGGCTAGGAGAATTAACGTAGTAGGCTAGGAGAATTAACGTAGTAGGCTAGGATAATTAACGTAGTAGGTTAGGAGAATTAACGTAGTAGGTTAGGAGAGTTAACGTAGTAGGCTAGGAGAATTAACGTAGTAGATTAGGATAATTAACGTAGCAGGTTAGGAGAATTAACGTAGTAGGCTAGGAGAATTAACGTAGCAGGTTAGGAGAATTAATGTAGCAGGTTAGGAGAATTAACGTAGTAGGCTAGGAGAATTAACGTAGTAGTTTAGGAGAATTAACGTAGTAGGCTAGGAGAATTAACGTAGCAGGTTAGGAGAAATAACGTAGTAGGCTAGGAGAATTAACGTAGCAGGTTAGGAGAATTAACGTAGTAGGTTAGGATAATTAACGTAGTAGGCTAGGAGAATTAACGTAGCAGGTTAGGAGAATTAACGTAGCAGGTTAGGAGAATTAACGTAGTAGGCTAGGAGAATTAACGTAGCAGGTTAGGAGAATTAACGTAGCAGGTTAGGAGAATTAACGTAGTGTGCTAGAAGAATTAACGTAGTAGGATAGGAGAATTAACGTAGTAGGTTAGGAGAGTTAACGTAGCAGGTTAGGAGAATTAACGTAGTAGGCTAGGAGAATTAACGTAGTAGGTTAGGAGAATTAACGTAGTAGGCTAGGAGAATTAACGTAGCAGGTTAGGAGAATTAACGTAGTAGGCTAGGAGAATTAACGTAGTAGGTTAGGATAATTAACGTAGTAGGCTAGGAGAATTAACGTAGCAGGTTAGGAGAATTAACGTAGTAGGTTAGGAGAATTAACGTAGTAGGCTAGGAGAATTAACGTAGTAGGCTAGGAGAATTAACGTAGCAGGTTAGGAGAATTAACGTAGTAGGTTAGGAGAATTAACGTAGTAGGCTAGGAGAATTAACGTAGCAGGTTAGGAGAATTAACGTAGTAGGTTAGGAGAATTAACGTAGTAGGCTAGGAGAATTAACGTAGTAGGCTAGGAGAATTAACGTAGTAGGCTAGGAGAATTAACGTAGCAGGTTAGGAGAAATAACGTAGTAGGCTAGGAGAATTAACGTAGCAGGTTAGGAGAATTAACGTAGTGGGCTAGGAGAATTAACGTAGCAGGTTAGGAGAATTAACGTAGCAGGTTAGGAGAATTAACGTAGTAGGCTAGGAGAATTAACGTAGTAGGATAGGAGAATTAACGTAGTAGGTTAGGAGAGTTAACGTAGCAGGTTAGGAGAATTAACGTAGCAGGTTAGGATAATTAACGTAGTAGGATAGGAGAATTAATGTAGTAGGTTAGGAGAGTTAACTTAGTAGGTTAGGATAATTAACGTAGTAGGATAGGAGAATTAACGTAGTAGGTTAGGAGAGTTAACGTAGTAGGTTAGGATAATTAACGTAGCAGGTTAGGAGAATTAACGTAGTAGGTTAGGAGAGTTAACGTAGTAGGCTAGGAGAATTAACGTAGTAGATTAGGATAATTAACGTAGCAGGTTAGGAGAATTAACGTAGCAGGTTAGGAGAATTAACGTAGTAGGTTAGGTGAATTAACGTAGCAGGTTAGGAGAATTAACGTAGCAGGTTAGGAGAATTAACGTAGCAGGTTAGGAGAATTAACGGAGTAGGCTAGGAGAATTAACGTAGCAGGTTAGGAGAATTAACGTAGTAGGCTAGGAGAATTAACGTAGTAGTTTAGGAGAATTAACGTAGTAGGCTAGGAGAATTAACGTAGCAGGTTAGGAGAAATAACGTAGTAGGCTAGGAGAATTAACGTAGCAGGTTAGGAGAATTAACGTAGTAGGTTAGGATAATTAACGTAGTAGGCTAGGAGAATTAACGTAGCAGGTTAGGAGAATTAACGTAGCAGGTTAGGAGAATTAACGTAGTAGGCTAGGAGAATTAACGTAGCAGGTTAGGAGAATTAACGTAGCAGGTTAGGAGAATTAACGTAGTGTGCTAGAAGAATTAACGTAGTAGGATAGGAGAATTAACGTAGTAGGTTAGGAGAGTTAACGTAGCAGGTTAGGAGAATTAACGTAGTAGGCTAGGAGAATTAACGTAGTAGGTTAGGAGAATTAACGTAGTAGGCTAGGAGAATTAACGTAGCAGGTTAGGAGAATTAACGTAGTAGGCTAGGAGAATTAACGTAGTAGGTTAGGATAATTAACGTAGTAGGCTAGGAGAATTAACGTAGCAGGTTAGGAGAATTAACGTAGTAGGTTAGGAGAATTAACGTAGTAGGCTAGGAGAATTAACGTAGTAGGCTAGGAGAATTAACGTAGCAGGTTAGGAGAATTAACGTAGTAGGTTAGGAGAATTAACGTAGTAGGCTAGGAGAATTAACGTAGCAGGTTAGGAGAATTAACGTAGTAGGTTAGGAGAATTAACGTAGTAGGCTAGGAGAATTAACGTAGTAGGCTAGGAGAATTAACGTAGTAGGCTAGGAGAATTAACGTAGCAGGTTAGGAGAAATAACGTAGTAGGCTAGGAGAATTAACGTAGCAGGTTAGGAGAATTAACGTAGTGGGCTAGGAGAATTAACGTAGCAGGTTAGGAGAATTAACGTAGCAGGTTAGGAGAATTAACGTAGTAGGCTAGGAGAATTAACGTAGTAGGATAGGAGAATTAACGTAGTAGGTTAGGAGAGTTAACGTAGCAGGTTAGGAGAATTAACGTAGCAGGTTAGGATAATTAACGTAGTAGGATAGGAGAATTAATGTAGTAGGTTAGGAGAGTTAACTTAGTAGGTTAGGATAATTAACGTAGTAGGATAGGAGAATTAACGTAGTAGGTTAGGAGAGTTAACGTAGTAGGTTAGGATAATTAACGTAGCAGGTTAGGAGAATTAACGTAGTAGGTTAGGAGAGTTAACGTAGTAGGCTAGGAGAATTAACGTAGTAGATTAGGATAATTAACGTAGCAGGTTAGGAGAATTAACGTAGCAGGTTAGGAGAATTAACGTAGTAGGTTAGGTGAATTAACGTAGCAGGTTAGGAGAATTAACGTAGCAGGTTAGGAGAATTAACGTAGCAGGTTAGGAGAATTAACGGAGTAGGCTAGGAGAATTAACGTAGCAGGTTAGGAGAATTAACGTAGTAGGCTAGGAGAATTAACGTAGCAGGTTAGGAGAATTAACGTAGCAGGTTAGGAGAATTAACATAGTAGGCTAGGAGAATTAACGTAGCAGGATAGGAGAATTAACGTAGCAGGTTAGGAGAATTAACGTAGCAGGTTAGGAGAATTAACGTAGCAGGTTAGGAGAATTAACGTAGTAAGTTAGGAGAATTAACGTAGCAGGTTAGGAGAATTAACGTAGTAGGCTAGGAGAATTAACGTAGCAGGTTAGGAGAATTAACGTAGTAGGCTAGGAGAATTAACGTAGCAGGTTAGGATAATTAACGTAGCAGATTAGGAGAATTAACGTAGCAGGTTAGGAGAATTAACGTAGTAGGTTAGGATAATTAACGTAGTAGGCTAGGAGAATTAACGTAGTAGGTTAGGATAATTAACGTAGTAGGTTAGGAGAATTAACGTAGTAGGCTAGGAGAATTAACGTAGTAGGCTAGGAGAATTAACGTAGTAGGCTAGGAGAATTAACGTAGTAGGTTAGGAGAATTAACGTAGTAGGCTAGGAGAATTAACGTAGTAGGCTAGGAGAATTAACGTAGTAGGCTAGGAGAATTAACGTAGTAGGTTAGGAGAATTAACGTAGTAGGCTAGGAGAATAAACGTAGTAGGCTAGGAGAATTAACGTAGTAGGCTAGGAGAATTAACGTAGTAGGCTAGGAGAATTAATGTAGTAGGTTAGGAGAATTAACGTAGTAGGCTAGGAGAATTAACGTAGTAGGCTAGGAGAATTAACGTAGTAGGCTAGGAGAATTAACGTAGCAGGTTAGGAGAATTAACATAGTAGGTTAGGAGAATTAACGTAGTAGGCTAGGAGAATTAACGTAGTAGGCTAGGAGAATTAACGCAGCAGGTTAGGAGAATTAACGTAGTAGGTTAGGAGAATTAACGTAGCAGGTTAGGAGAATTAACGTAGCAGGTTAGGAGAATTAACGTAGCAGGTTAGGAGAATTAACGTAGTAGGTTAGGAGAATTAACGTAGCAGGTTAGGAGAATTAACGTAGCAGGTTAGGTGAATTAACGCAGCAGGTTAGGATAATTAACGTAGCAGGTTAGGAGAAATAACGTAGTAGGCTAGGAGAATTAACGTAGCAGGTTAGGAGAATTAACGTAGTAGGTTAGGAGAATTAACGTAGCAGGTTAGGAGAAATAACGTAGCAGGTTAGGAGAAATAACGCAGCAGGTTAGGAGAATTAACGTAGCAGGTTAGGAGAATTAACGTAGTAGGTTAGGAGAATTAACGTAGTAGGCTAGGAGAAATAACGTAGTAGGCTAGGATAATTAACGTAGCAGGTTAGGAGAATTAACGTAGCAGGTTAGGAGAATTAACGCAGCAGGTTAGGAGAATTAACGTAGCAGGTTAGGAGAATTAACGTAGCAGGTTAGGAGAAATAACGTAGTAGGCTAGGAGAATTAACGTAGCAGGTTAGGAGAATTAACGTAGCAGGTTAGGAGAATTAACGTAGCAGGTTAGGAGAATTAACGTAGCAGGTTAGGAGAATTAACGTAGCAGGTTAAGAGAATTAACGTAGCAGGTTAGGAGAATTAACGTAGCAGGTTAGGAGAAATAACGCAGCAGGTTAGGAGAATTAACGTAGCAGGTTAGGAGAATTAACGTAGCAGGTTAGGAGAATTAACGTAGCAGGTTAGGTGAATTAACGCAGCAGGTTAGGAGAATTAACGTAGCAGGTTAGGAGAATTAACGTAGCAGGTTAGGAGAATTAACGCAGCAGGTTAGGAGAATTAACATAGCAGGTTAGGAGAATTAACGTAGCATGTTAGGATGATTAGGTTAAGGTTAAGAAAAGCGTTTGAGTTAGGGTTAGATAAAACAACATTAATTTGACAAAAGCTGGATCCCTTCTAGCCATGACCTAGTTGGAAGTGTTTCTCTCTCTCTTCCTCAGGTGCTGGGAGTCTCCAACAGAACAGCATGGTTGGTTTGCTCTCCACTGTACGGGTTCTCCCTCTGTGTGTGTGTGTCTGTGTCATGTTGTGTAGTGTAAGCCCTGAGGCATTAGTATTTTCATGACCCTGGCTGGTGGGACTTGATGCAGTGACAGCCAGGACAGAGCTTTATAGCAGGGTCTAGTCAGCGTTATTGAGAGGGACAAAAGCAGGCCTGTGGCTGGGAGCCCTGGATTACCGGGGGGGCGGGGGGGGGGGGAGAGATACCACTAGGGAGTTGGGGTGAGAGGACAGGGAGCAGCACACACAGAGTCAGTTAGATACTGTGCTAGCTGTGGGGGGGATACCACTAGGGAGTTGGGGTGAGAGGACAGGGAGTCAGTCAGCTACTATGACAGCTGTGGGGGGATACCACTAGGGAGTTGGGGTGAGAGGACAGGGAGTCAGTCAGCTACTATGCTAGCTGTGGGGGGGATACCACTAGGGAGTTGGGGTGAGAGGACAGGGAGTCAGTCAGCTACTATGCTAGCTGTGGGGGGGATACCACTAGGGAGTTGGGGTGAGAGGACAGGGAGTCAGTCAGCTACTATGCTAGCTGTGGGGGGGATACCACTAGGGAGTTGGGGTGAGAGGACAGGGAGTCAGTCAGCTACTATGCTAGCTGTGGGGGGGATACCACTAGGGAGTTGGGGTGAGAGGACAGGGAGTCAGTCAGCTACTATGCTAGCTGTGGGGGGGATACCACTAGGGAGTTGGGGTGAGAGGACAGGGAGTCAGTCAGCTACTATGCTAGCTGTGGGGGGGATACCACTAGGGAGTTGGGGTGAGAGGACAGGGAGTCAGTCAGCTACTATGATAGCTGTGGGGGGATACCACTAGGGAGTTGGGGTGAGAGGACAGGGAGTCAGTCAGCTACTATGATAGCTGTGGGGGGATACCACTAGGGAGTTGGGGTGAGAGGATAGGGAGCAGCACACACACAGAGTCAGTCAGCTACTATGCTAGCTGTGGGGGGGGATACCACTAGGGAGTTGGGGTGAGAGGACAGGGAGTCAGTCAGCTTCTATGCTAGCTGAGGGGAGGATACCATTAGGGAGTTGGGGTGAGAGGACAGGGAGCAGCACACACAGAGTCAGTCAGATACTATGCTAGCTGTGTGTGGTACTAGGGTGGGGTTGATATACAGTATTAGCTGAACCACCAGCTGGACCACAGATTTACTTCTGAGGAGATTTCTGATTCAGGTTTGATCGCAGTAGGATTGTTTCTTCTTCAGTTATCTAACCTTCATTTAACTTGGCATGTCAGTTAAGAACAAATTCTTATTTACAATGACGGCCTACCCCGGCCAAACCCGGACGATGCTGGGCCAATTGTGCGCCACCCTGATTGTGCGCCACCCTGATTGTGCGCCACCCTGATTGTGCGCCGCCTTATGGGACTCCCAATCACAGCCAGTTATGATACAGCCTGGAATCGAACCAGGGTTTGTAGTGATGCCTCTAGCACTGAGATGGAGTGCCTTAGACCGCTGCACCACTCGGGAACCCAAACACATAAACAAACACACATGTTCACTTCCCCAAACAGGCTCTATTCCTGGTCAACTGGTCATGCGACATGGGGCCGGTGGCCTGTGGTCACCCTGGGTGTCTGACAGAAATAGAGGTGACTACTGAGAGGCACCAGTGTCCCCTGTGAGGAGTGAAGGGAACGAGACTGTACCAAAGCCCCAGAGAGAGGAAGACTCCCCTTTCGTCGATAGCGGAGATTGGAGAGTGGGTTGAGAGGAAGGAGAATGACTGACGACACACACACACACACACACACACACACACACACACTCCTTCACAGCAACGCTCTGGATCAGAACTGTCATTGTAGCTGGAGGCGAGACTCTTGGATTTGGGACAGGTAGATGTGAATTATGAGACACGTCGAACAAGGTTTTGGACAGGTTGTATAGAGACGAGAGGATTCTTCCTAGAAAGGCACATGTCAAAACGGGAACAGGACATACAGTACCTCAGGACTGCAGTGCTTTCTTAGCGTTCTGTGGACCATCCAGAAGTAGGAATCCTCCGACAGTGTGTTCAAGTGTGTAAGTCAGTGTGACCTGATAGTCTGAACATGAACACTACGATAGTAGCTTCCATTTCAGAGACCATATCATGTTGTTTGGGGAGGAAACTCAGGACAGTGGGAGAAAGTGCTGTTGTGTAAAAAATTGTTGGTGGATTTTATGTCTAAGAATTTAGTAGAAATTTAGTAGAAAGTGACAGGGAGTTATTACACCTTTTCACATAAAACAAAGTGTGTCTTTGTGAGCTTTTAACATTTCATAAGAGGTCTTAGCAGAGTGGTAGGTGATCATCCAGTTGTTCCCTTTGTGAGTCTTGTTTTCTTTACTGACAGGTTTTAACGTGTGTGAGTGTGTGTGTGTCTGTGTCTGGGTGGAAAGCTCCTTAGTATGTAGTTGGGTGTGAACTGTTGGGTGTGTAGTTGGGTGTGAACTGTTGGGTGTGAACTGTGTAGGTACACTGCCTACTGTGATTAACAGTGTGTTTAGAGCTACCATGCCAGCACGGTTGATTCTGTACGGTTGATTCTGTATGGTTGATTCTGCACGGTTGATTCTGTACGGTTGATTCTGTACGGTTGATTCTGCACGGTTGATTCTGTACGGTTGATTCTGCACGGTTGATTCTGCACGGTTGATTCTGCACGGTTGATTCTGTACGGTTGATTCTGTACGGTTGATTCTGCTCTAGGCCTTCAGGAGAATGGGTGACCTAGACAGCATCTATGTTTGTTTTATTTTGTGCTGACGTAGATGTGGGTATGTAGCTATGATTGTATTCCTCTCTCTGCCTCTCTCTCTCTCTCTCTCTCTCTCTTTCTCTCTCTCTCTTTCTCTGCATCTCTCTCTCTCTGCCTCTCTCTCTCTCTCTCTTTCACTGCCTCTGTCTCTGTCTCTGCCTCTCTCTCTCTCTGTCTCTCTCTCTCTCTCTCTCTCTCTGCCTATCTCTCTCTCTCTCTCTCTCTTTCTCTGCCTCTCTCTCTCTCTGCCTCTATCTCTCTCTCTCTCTGCCTCTCTCTTTCTGTCTCTGTCTCTGTCTCTCTTTCTGTCTCTATCTCTCTCTCTGTCTCTGCCTCTCTCTTTCTGTCTCTGTCTCTCTCTCTGTCTCTGCCTCTCTCTGTCTCTGCCTGTCTCTCTCTCTCTCTGTCTGCCTCTCTGTTTCTGTCTCTCTCTGCCTCTGTCTCTCTCTCTGACTCTGCCTCTCTCTTTCTGTCTCTCTCTCTCTCTGTCTCTGCCTCTCTCTTTCTGTCTCTCTCTGTCTCTGCCTCTGTCTCTCTCTCTATCCCTCTCTCTCTGTCTCTGCCTCTCTCTTTCTGTCTCTGCCTCTGTCTCTCTCTCTATCTCTCTCTCTCTTGGTAATGTGTAAATAGTTGTAGTACAAATAGTAGAGGAAGACACATAAACAGATATGTATTTACAATGTTGTTTGTTCCCAACTGGTTGCCCTGTTCTCATGGCAACGAGCCACAAATCTGGCTGCTGTCTAATTTGTTTTCAAATTCTTTGTAGGTCTATGTAATCTGTGAGAAATATGTGTCTCTAATACGGTCTTACATTTGACAGTTTCCAACTCATTTTTTGGGGCAGTACATAGCTGTAGTGAGGTGTGTACTGGCGGCGGAGATTTCAGGCGCAGGAGAGCGCCGTTTACAACGTTTAATCAACATAAACCACCGTCAACAGAACAATACAATAAATGGGTCCCGGTAAATACCAGCATACCGTGCATAAGCACTACAAGAAACAATTACCGACAAGGACATAGCGGGGAACAGAGGGTTAAATACACAACATGGAATTGATGGAATTGGAACCAGGTGTGATGGAAGACCAGACAAAACCAATGGAAAATGAAAAGTGGATCAGCGATGGCTAGAAGGTCGGTGACTTCAACCGCCGAACGTCACCCGAACAAGGAGAGGGACCAGCTTCAGCGGAAGTCGTGACAATAGCCTGTCTTCTCTTGAGGGCCAGTTCTGCCTACGGCAGCCTTGCTCACTGAGTCTGTACATAGTCAAGGATTTTCTTAATTTGGGGTCAGTCACAGTGGTCAGGTATTCTGCCACTGTGTACTGTCTTGTTTAGGGCCAGATAACATTCCAGTTTGTTCTGTTTTTTTGTTGATTCTTTCTAGTGTGTCTATTGGTTAGAGCCTGTAAGTAAGCATTTCACTGTAAGGTCTACCTACACCTGTTGTATTCGGCGCACGTGACAAATAAACTTAGATTTTAAATAGTTATATTTTTGTTTTCTCATGATTTGGTTGGGTCTAATTGTGTTGCTGTCCAGGGGCTCTGTGGGGTCAGTTTGTGTTTGTGAACAGAGCCCCAGAACCAGCTCGCTCTCTCTCGCCTGGCTCCTTTGTTTGGCCTCTCCTTGAGTAGAGCTGGGCCCAGAGAGAACCCCCTAGTGGGCAACAGCCTCAGCTCCCCCTGCCTCTGTCCACTGGCCCTCCTTCTCCACTTACTTTAATCCCTCAGCCAACTGCGGATGTAATCTATGTTTAATCCGGGGTCACTTTTCCTGTCTCTTTTGTCCGTGCTAGCGTAACTGATCAAAACTATTAGTCATCATCAACGATTTTCCATTAAAAAAAGAAGAAAAAAAATACCTATTTTCTGTCATTCTGTCTGTCATTCTGTCTGTCATTCAAGTACAGTCTTCCAGATCTTGACTACATTTCCCATGTCCCCCCTCTCTCCTCTCTCTAGCTGTGACTGGGTGGAGATCTTGGAGCCACGCTCGCACGAGCGCATGTACGTGAACCTGGCCTCGGGGGAGTGTGGTTGGGAGCCCCCCCCAGGCGCCGCCGTGCGCCAGTCCGATGGCAGCCAGTGGTGGGAGCTGTTTGACAGCCACAACAAACGCTTCTACTACTACAACAGTGCCAGTCAGCAGACGGTGTGGCACCGGCCCCAGGCCTGCGACATCGTGCCCCTGGCCCAGCTACAGGCCATGAAGAGGAGCTCTGAGACGGGTCTGAGGGGCCCCATCAAGCCCCAGAGAGGGGGAGGAGGAGGGGAGGGCCGCCGCGCAGCCCTACCTAACCAGGCCTACCCTATGCCCCCCGCCCAGGACCCTGACAGCAGCGGGAGGTCCACCCCCTCTAAGGGGCTCTGTGACAGCCTGGAGAACAGTAACGACACCCCCAGGTAACCTTTCTGCCAAAACATACACCATAAAGATATTATTTACTAGCCCGACTTAAACCTAATTACAGTATAAACTCTTGTGTAGTTGAGGGATTCCTCCTATAAGCTACTCTGCTGTTGCTTCCAGGAAGGCTGACGCCGCAGCTGGATGGAACCCAGTGTCAGTCGGCTGGGTCTGCAGGCTTATTCCCTCGTTCATCTACAGATGCCTTACTGTGGGTTAACCCAAGCCAAATGGACCTGTCACTTCACATGCTGCCTGGCTAGAGCCAGCGCCAATCCGCCCTGTCATGACAGCCTTATCTACTCTATATCACATACATTAGACAGCCCTCCTTCCTCCTCCGGTTAAATATTGTGTGGGCGACTCTCCCAGGTGTTGTGTCAGCATCATTTAAACAGAGAGAGAGACAGGGAACGTAGAAAGAGATGTATGGGGGAGGTGACGGGGATAATGTTGAATTAAATGTCCAGACGAGATAAAGACTGAGAAGAGCTAGTCAACGGATAGAGTCAGAGGCAAGACAGAGAGAAGAAGTTTGAGATGAACCAAAACAGAGAGAAGAAGTTTGAGATTAACCAAGACAGAGAGAAGATGTTTGAGTAACCAAGACAGAGAGAAGAAGTTTGAGATTAACCGAGACAGAGAGAAGAAGTTTGAGATTAACCAAGACAGAGAGAAGAAGTTTGAGATAAACCAAGACAGAGAGAAGAAGTTTGAGATAAACCAAGACAGAGAGAATAAGTTTGAGATTAACCAAGACAGAGAGAAGAAGTTTGAGATTAACCAAGACAGAGAGAAGAAGTTTGAGATTAACCAAGACAGAGAGAAGAAGTTTGAGATTAACCAGGACAGAGAGAAGAAGTTTGAGATGAACCAAGACAGAGAGAAGAAGTTTGAGATTAACCAAGACAGAGAGAAGAAGTTTGAGATAAACCAAGACAGAGAGAAGAAGTTTGAGATAAACCAAGACAGAGAGAATAAGTTTGAGATAAACCAAGACAGAGAGAATAAGTTTGAGATTAACCAAGACAGAGAGAAGAAGTTTGAGATTAACCAAGACAGAGAGAAGAAGTTTGAGATTAACCAAGACAGAGAGAAGAAGTTTGAGATTAACCAAGACAGAGAGAAGAAGTTTGAGATTAACCAAGACAGAGAGAAGAAGTTTGAGATTAACCAAGACAGAGAGAAGAAGTTTGAGATTAACCAAAACAGAGAGAAGAAGTTTGAGATTAACCAAGACAGAGAGAAGAAGTTTGAGATAAACCAGGACAGAGAGAAGAAGTTTGAGATAAACCAGGACAGAGAAGGACGGATGGTCAGGGAGATGGATGATGTCCTCAGTATTTTGGAGGTCTGTCGTTGTTGGACGGCAGGTAGCCTAGCGGTTAAGAGCGTTTGGCCAACAACCGAAAGGTCACTATAGTTAAAAATTTCCTAGCTTGACGAGGTGAAAAATCTGTCTATGTACCTTTGAGCAAGGAACTTAACCCTGATTGGTCCTTTAAGACACTTTGTATAAGAGCATCTGTTAATCGGGTCTCCTGAGTGGCCCCAGCGGTCTAAGGCACTGCATCTCAGCGCAAGAGGCGTCACTGCAGTCCCTGGTTTGAATCCAGGCTGTATCACAACCGGCCGTGATTGGGAGTCCCATAGGGCGGTGCACAATTGGCCCCACATCATTCGGGTTTGGCCGGGGTAGGCCGTCATTGTAAATATGAATTTGTTCTTAACTGACTTGCCTAGTTAAATAAAGGTTACACGCTAACTTGGTGTAAACACTAACAGTTTCTAACTTTAGAGCACAGGCAGCTGTTTGGTTATCTGACAACCAGGCAGCTGTTTGGTTATCTGACAACCAGGCAGCTGTTTGGTTATATGACAACCAGGCAGCCATTTGGTTATATGACAACCAGGCAGCTGTTTGGCTATATGACAACCAGGCAGCTGTTTGGTTATCTGACAACCAGGCAGCTGTTTGGTTATCTGACAACCAGGCAGCCGTTTGGTTATATGACAACCAGGCAGCTGTTTGGTTAAATGACAACCAGGCAGCTGTTTGGCTATATGACAACCAGGCAGCTGTTTGGTTATATGACAACCAGGCAGCTGTTTGGTTATATGACAACCAGGCAGCTGTTTGGTCATATGACAACCAGGCAGCCGTTTGGCTATATGACAACCAGGCAGCTGTTTGGTTATATGACAACCAGGCAGCTGTTTGGTTATATGACAACCAAGCAGCTGTTTGGTTATATGACAACCAGGCAGCTGTTTGGTTATATGACAACCAGGCAGCTGTTTGGTTATATGACAACCAGGCAGCTGTTTGGCTATATGACAACCAGGCAGCTGTTTGGCTATATGACAACCAGGCAGCTGTTTGGTTATATGACAACCAGGCTAGCTTGGAGATAACGTAGTAATGAACTGAGTGAAGAGCACGTACTACTAAAAAAACATTTAGTACACTTTAAGCAGTGACATTTGTAAGAACAGTAGGATCACTTTGCTTGTTGTATAATTCCTTCTCACATCTACTCGTACTCCTCCTCTCACCGTTTCCCTTCGCCTGTGGACTTCAAGAACACAACAGCTGTCTGTGACCAGGTGAAAAAACCCATTCCAAGCCAAACCTTCATATCATAACCGCTACACACAGCCTATATCGTTATATGGCATAGTCAACATAGCTACTAGAACTAACGCGTTGGTAAACCCACTACAATCATGCAGTACAGTGTAGAATCAGCAGTTTAGCAGTTACACCAGCAGGCCCCAGGTGGCAATAAACTAATACAATCAAAAGCTTACCTTGACTTGGGAGAGTTCCAGTGTTAGTTAGCCATAGTCAGTTAGCTAACATAGCATCCCTCTCTGTTGGATAGCCATAGTCAGTTAGCTAACATAGCATCCCTCTCTGTGTGAGCCCGGTGTTTGAGTAGACTAAACTAGTTAGCTGCATTTGCTAGCTAAGTAAGTGAAATTGAAAG
>NC_048580.1:67686197-67691197 GCF_013265735.2 Oncorhynchus mykiss | reverse complement strand
GCTGATTTCTACGGGTCCAGTTTTTGCAGCTCTTTCAGAACATCTGCTATCTGGATTTGGGTGAAGGAGAAGCTGGGGGGGGGGTTAGAGCTACAGGAAAAAAAAGCTAGCCTTTGCTTTCCTGACTGACTGCGTGTATTGGTTCCTGACTTCCCTGAACAGTTGCATATCGCGGGGACTATTCGATGCTATTGCAGTCTGCTACAGGTTGTTTTTGTGCTGGTCAAGGGCAGTCAGGTCTGGAGTGAACCAAGGGCTATATCTGTTCTTAGTTCTGCATTTTTTGAACAGGGCATGCTTATCTAAGATGGTGAGGAAATCAACTAACGGGATGAGGTCAATATCCTTCCAGGATACCCGGGCCAGGTCGATTAGAAAGGCCTGCTCAGGGCCTCCCGGGTGGCGCAGTGGTTAAGGGCGCTGTACTGCAGCGCCAGCTGTGCCATCAGAGTCCCTGAGTTCGCGCCCAGGCTCTGTCGTAACCGGCCGCGACCGGGAGGTCCGTGGGGCGACGCAATTGGCCTAGCGTCGCCCGGGTTAGGGAGGGCTTGGTCGGTAGGGGTGTCGTTGTCTCATCGCGCACCAGCGACTCCTGTGGCGGGCCGGGCGCAGTGTGCGCTAACCAAGGTGGTCAGGTGCACAGTGTTTCCTCCGACGCATTGGTACGGCTGGCTTCCGGGTTGGATGCGCGCTGTGTTAAGAAGCAGTTCGGCTTGGTTGGGTTGTGTATCGGAGGACGCATGACTTTCAACCTTCGTCTCTCCCGAGCCCGTACGGGAGTTGTAGCGATGAGACAAGATAGTAGCTACTACAACAATTGGATACCACGAAATTGGGGAGAAAAAGGGGTTAAAAAAAAGAATAAAAAAAAAAAAGAAAGGCCTGCTCAGAGAAGTGTTTTAGGGAGCGTTTGACCGCGGACCCATAGCGGATACAGGCAATGAGGCAGTGATCGCTGAGATCCTGATTGAAAACAGCAGAGGTGTATTTGGAGGGCAAGTTGGTCAGGATAATGTCTATGAGGGTGCCCATGTTTACGGATTTAGGGTTGTACCTGGTGGGTTCCTTGATGATTTGTGTGAGATTGAGGGCATCTAGCTTAGATTGTAGGACTGCCGGGGTGTTAAGCATATCCCAGTTTAGGTCACCTAACAGAACTAACTCTGAAGCTAGATGGGGGGCGATCAATTCACAAATGGTGTCCAGGGCACAGCTGGGAGCGGAGGGGGCTCGATAGCAGGCGGCAACAGTGAGAGACTTATTTCTGGAGAGATTCATTCTTAAAATTAGAAGTTCAAACTGTTTGGGTATAGACCTGGAAAGTATGACAGAACTTTGCAGTCTATCTCTGCAATTGATTGCAACTCCTCCCCCTTTGGCAGTTCTATCTTGACGGAAAATGTTGTAGCTGGGTATGGAAATCTCCAAATTTTTGGTGGCCTTCCTAAGCTTGCATTCAGACATGGCAAGGACATCAGGGTTGGCGGAGTGTGCTAAAGCAGTGAGTAAAACAAACTTAGGGAGGAGGATTCTGATGTTAACATGCATGAAACCATGAAATATACCTGAGCATAACTCAAAAATGAAGGACTAATTAGCCTGCTCTGCTGTTTATGATTTTCTTGTAATGGAGAACTGGTTGAACGTATTGCTTTGTGTTGAAAAGAAATGCTCCTCTCAGGAATGGCAAGCTTTGAGCACTATAGAAAAGTGCTATTTGCATGTGAAAAATGTATGCTGCATTTGCTATGTACCTGTTTTAAAAAAAAATAGTTTTGTTAATAGTAATTTGCAGTTGTTTAAGTATATCAAGGTGTGCAAGTTCGAGCATGTGTCCATTAGGACTATGGACATGTTTTATATCAACACGAATTAGCAGTAAAAGCCCCTCTGGTGGTCTTCTTAAATTCAACATAGGCTGGGATTTACACTATGCAGCTGTTGCAAGAGAGCATTTTTCACTGGCTGTCCACTGGAGGTATATTCATTATGCCGATTCTGTTGCAAAGCATTTCTTAAATAGAAGCAAACGGAACAAAACGGGGCAGGACCTACCGGAATTTGTCCAATAGAAACGATTGTTTTTCTCTGTTTGCTTCCGTTTGGTTTCCATAATGAATAAACCCCTGTCGCAAAAACGATGATTGATAGTCAGCTGAAACTACTTTCATTTAGCCATTATTGGGTTCGCATATACATTTGTGAATAGCCATCCACAACAACCACAATCTGTAAGGCATAAATAGCAGCTGTGTGATTCACATCAATGCGCTATGCAACCTATAATAGGCCTAAGTGATATTGCCCGTATGCTACACCACTGCTGTCGTCCTTTTTTAACTAGGCAAGTCAGTTAAGAACAAATTCAAATTTGACAAAGACAGCTTACCTCAGCCGAACCCTCCCCTAACCCGGACGATGCTGGGCCAATTGTGAGTCACCCTGTGGGACTCCCGATCACAGTGATAAAGCCAGCGATCGAACCAGGGTCTGTAGTGACACGTCTAGCGCTGAGCTGCAGTGCCTTAGACCGCTGCGCCACTCGGTAATTTACCTCCAAGCATTTTATTCAAGTTGGCTAATCTTTGGATGCCGTCAGCAGTCACGCCATTGGAAGACATAGCTTGGACTGTAGCCAACAACAGTCTCCCACTGGGCACACACTGAATGAACGTTGTTTCAACATCATTTCAATGAAATTACATTGTACCAACGTGGAATAGACGTTGAATTGATGTCTGTACGTGTTCTCTGACTTGTGGTCAGACTCGCTCAGGCGAAAAACACATTTTAACTTCTCCCTTGTTTTCAACGCTGATTTGAATATCATTGAGAAAACAGAAAGGTGTCAAGTAATTGTTTTCGCAAACATCCTTTCTGAATTTAAAAGTAATCCTAGAAGTAATCATCGTGTTTTTCTAAAACATCTGCAATATGATTACAATATTTTTGCTGGTAATGTAACGGATTACAATTGAATGTGTGAAGGTCTATTGAAGGTCTATTGAAGGTCTATTGAATGTGTGAAGGTCTATTGAAGGTCTATTGAAGGTCTATTGAATGTGTGAAGGTCTATTGAAGGTCTATTGCCCGAAATATCCACATGCCTGCTTTTCCCATCAGTCTGGATGGAGTGGTAGGAAAGCCCCTCAACCCACATGCCTGCTTTTCCCATCAGTCTGGATGGAGTGGTAGGAAAGCCCCTCAACCCACATGCCTGCTTTTCCCATCAGTCTGGATGGAGTGGTAGGAAAGCCCCTCAACCCACATGCCTGCTTTTCCCATCAGTCTGGATGGAGTGGTAGAAAAGTCCCTCAACCCACATGCCTGCTTTTCCCATCAGTCTGGATGGAGTGGTAGGAAAGCCCCTCAACCCACATGCCTGCTTTTCCCATCAGTCTGGATGGAGTGGTAGGAAAGCCCCTCAACCCACATGCTTTGCTTACTTCCACTCAGTGGAAGCTGCTGAGAACGGCTCATAATAATGGCTGGAATGGAGTGGAATGGATGGAATGGAGTAGAAAGGATGGAATGGATGGAATGGATGGAATGGAGTGGAATGGATGGAATGGATGGAATGGAGTGGAATGGATGGAATGGATGGAATGGAGTGGAATGGATGGAATGGAGTGGAATGGAGTGGAATGGATGGAATGGAGTGGAATGGATGGAATGGAGTGGAATGGAGTGGAATGGATGGAATGGAGTGGAATGGAGTGGAATGGATGGAATGGATGGAATGGAGTTTAATGGAGTAGAATGGAGTGGAATGGATGGAAAGGATGTAATGGATGGAATGGAGTGGAATGGATGGAATGGAGTGGAATGGATGGAATGGAGTGGAATGGATGGAATGGATGGAATGGATGTAATGGAGTGGAATGGAGTGTAATGGATGGAATGGAGTGGAATGGATGTAATGGAGTGGAATGGAGTGGAATGGATGGAATGGAGTGTAATGGATTGAATGGAGTGGAATGGATGGAATGGAGTGGAATGGAGTGGAATGGATGGAATGGAGTGGAATGGATGGAATGGAGTGGACGGAATGGTATTAAACCCATAAAAAACATGTTTTTGATTCCATTCCATTGACTCCATTCCAGCCATTATTATGAGCCGTTCTCCCCCCAGTAGCCTCCACTGCAAATTCTACTGACATGCTCACATCCACTTCAGGGTTAGAGATGCTGTGACAGAGCCACAGAGCTCTCTGTCCAAACCTGCCCAAGAAGCACTTGAAAGATGTCTGTCTTCTGAGTACTCTGTTTTGTTTGAGACATTTGAGACAAATTCCTCAGTCTCAGGATAGTTTCAGTCGTCCCTTAAAGCTCGAATCCTTATTTGCTACATCCATTGATTCTTGAAGAATATAACTTAGAAATGGCTCATGAGTTTAGTTCAACTGTCACACTCCATGAGAACCCAAAATATAAGATTGTTTTACTCCAATGTTTGTAAACAATGTAAATGTAAACAAACACTGCCTCAAAACATGGCTAGAGATATAATGTTGATATCATGGATGGTCCTTGCATCCATAGCTCTGTCTATTAATTTCACAGTGGTTACATTTCTGCAGGCCCATCCTTCTGCAGGCCCATCCATCTGCAGGCCCATCCTTCTGCAGGCCCATCCTTCTGCAGGCCCATCCTTCTGCAGGCCCATCCTTCTGCAGGCCCATCCTTCTGCAGGCCCATCCTTCTGCAGACCCATCCTTCCGGTATCAGTGTGGACTGTGTCCTGTCTATTCCCTGGTTCTGGTCTAGGGTATCAGTGTGGAGTGTGTCCTGTCTATTCCCTGGTTCTGATCTAGGGTATCAGTGTGGACTGTGTCCTGTCTATTCCCTGGTTCTGGTCTAGGGTATCAGTGTGGACTGTGTCCTGTCTATTCCCTGGTTCTGGTCTAGGGTATCAGTGTGGACTGTGTCCTGTCTATTCCCTGGTTCTGGTCTAGGGTATCAGTGTGGACTGTATCCTGTCTATTCCCTGGTTCTGGT
>NC_048580.1:67561197-67681197 GCF_013265735.2 Oncorhynchus mykiss | reverse complement strand
GTGTGTGTGTGTGTGTGTGTGTGTGTGTGTGTGTGTGTGTGGTTACTCTGTGCTGTAATCAGAGGCCTAGACTTTGACATTATGGGGTTTTAAGTGTAGATCAGTGACACACAATCTAAATGGAAGTTATTTTAAATTCAGGCTGTTGGGGGGGGGGTAAATCATCTCTGAATGCACTATATGTGTGTTTTGGTTGTTGAGAGGGAAGCGTCAGTTTAAATTGGTCTATAATAGTCGTTATGTTGCTTCTGGTGACAGCTTCGTCTATGACGTAGAAGGGGGAACAAAAGGGGGTGAGATTAAGCCAAGCGGTTTTACACAGCGAGATGAAAGGAGGCCACTCTGTTGCTGTTGCCAATGTGGACCCAAAACAGCCCACAACATCAACGGCTCTGGCCTACTTTATAAACACACAACTCCGCTAACCATAGAGCTGGAGGGACTACAAGACCTTAGGGAGTGTTTCTTGTAATTTGAATTCACTTATTTGTTTAAAAATGCGTTCTATTTTTGAATCCCTAGCTCAAGGGGTTACAGTGAAACACTGATTATTCTATTTCCATGGGAAGTTGTCCCTTAGTAAAGAGTTGGGGTTGTTTTCTTTGTGTTTGTAAAGTATGTTTTCTTTTCATCCACAGTTAACAGTGTCTCATCTGATCTAATCGGTAGAGGAGTTTCCTCCTAAGCCGCCCTCTGTGCTGCAGGTCTCCTGTTCTCTCAGAGAGGCTGTCTGTCTGTCTGTCTTTATTCCAATAGCTATCTGTCTGTCTGTATGTCTGTCTTTATTCCAATAGCTATCTGTCTGTCTGTCTGTCTGTCTGTCTGTCTGTCTGTATGTCTGGCTTTATTCCAATATCTATCTGTCTGTCTATCTGTCTTTATTCCAATAGCTATCTCTGCCACACGTCAGTCCGCCTGTACCCCCCTGGAGATCTGTCTCCATGTGATCTCTACTCTTTATAATCCCTCCTGGCAGCCCCAACAGTGATGTGATTGTGGTGGGTTGTCATGACATCAGGCTGACTGTCTATGTGGCAGCAGGTGGACCTGCCACCCTCTCCCACTCCTGAGACAGACCTGTGGAGGGGCGGGTGGTTGTCTGTGTGTGTGTGTGTGTGTGTGTGTGTGTGTGTGTGTGTGTCTGTGTCTGTGTGTCTGTGTGTTTGTGCGTGTGTTTGTGCATGTGTGCGTGTTGGGCAGCTAATGGGCATCAGTTGGCATATGGCATGGCTTGTGGACAGGGACCTGATGGGACGGGACTGAAACAGGTTCCCATGCCAGGATGCTTCTTAGTGGGATTTAGGTATGTTTATGGTGAAGCATTCCTCACCGGCTCAACCTAAATGAGCCGTTATAACAGACGCTTCCAAACGGAGACCCTCCCTGTTTAAAACACACTCTCTTATTGTGTGACAGTTGCATAGTGGTGACATCATCTCCCAGGGTCTCTGTTCTACTGCTTGGTTGTCCATCTCATTTGCTGCACTACTAGTGAACAGAGCTGTTAAATGAAGGAGAGATTTCTCTATTTCTCTTTCACTCCTTTTCTCTGGCAGGGGTGGCAGAGCTGGGCTGGCAGGGCAGGGGTGGCAGAGCTGGGCTGGCAGGGCAGGGGTGGCAGGGCAGGGGTGGCAGAGCTGGGCTGGCAGGGCAGGGGTGGCAGAGCTGGGCTGGCAGGGTAGGGGTGGCAGAGCTGGGCTGGCAGGGCAGGGGTGGCAGAGCTGGGCTGGCAGAGCTGGGCTGGCAGGGCAGGGGTGGCAGAGCTGGGCTGGCAGGGCAGGGGTGGCAGAGCTGGGCTGGCAGGGCAGGGGTGACAGAGCTGGGCTGGCAGGGCAGGGATGACAGAGCTGGGCTGGCAGGGCAGGGGTGACAGAGCTGGGCTGGCAGGGCAGGGGTGGCAGAGCTGGGCTGGCAGGGCAGGGATGACAGAGCTGAGCTGGCAGGGCAGGGGTGACAGAGCTGGACTGGCAGGGCAAGGCTGGCAGAACAGGGCTCACTCGCACAGTTTCCACACAGCTCTGAGTCTATGCATATAGTTCTGTATTTATTTATGTTTATTTTCATGGTTGTTGAATGGTTGATGGTTATTAGATGGTTGATGGTTGTGTAGCTTAGGTATCATACCTCCTGCCTGCTGGCTATATAGACTAACGGGGTGGTGACAGCGAGAGTCTACAGTACGTCATTAGGTATCATACCTCCTGCCTGCTGGCTATATAGACTAACGGGGTGGTGACAGCGAGAGTCTACAGTACGTCATTAGGTATCATACCTCCTGCCTGCTGGCTATATAGACTAACGGGGTGGTGACAGCGAGAGTCTACAGTATGTCATTAGGTATCATACCTCCTGCCTGCTGGCTATATAGACTAACGGGGTGGTGACAGCGAGAGTCTACAGTATGTCATTAGGTATCATACCTCCTGCCTGCTGGCTATATAGACTAACGGGGTGGTGACAACGAGAGTCTACAGTATGTCATTAGGTATCATACCTCCTGCCTGCTGGCTATATAGACTAACGGGGTGGTGACAGCGAGAGTCTACAGTATGTCATTAGGTATCATACCTCCTGCCTGCTGGCTATATAGACTAACGGGGTGGTGACAGCGAGAGTCTACAGTATGTCATTAGGTATCATACCTCCTGCCTGCTGGCTATATAGACTAACGGGGTGGTGACAACGAGAGTCTACAGTATGTCATTAGGTATCATACCTCCTGCCTGCTGGCTATATAGACTAACGGGGTGGTGACAGCGAGAGTCTACAGTATGTCATTAGGTATCATACCTCCTGCCTGCTGGCTATATAGACTAACGGGGTGGTGACAGCGAGAGTGTACAGTATGTCATTAGGTATCATACCTCCTGCCTGCTGGCTATATAGACTAACGGGGTGGTGACAACGAGAGTCTACAGTATGTCATTAGGTATCATACCTCCTGCCTGCTGGCTATATAGACTAACGGGGTGGTGACAACAAGAGTCTACAGTATGTCATTAGGTATCATACCTCCTGCCTGCTGGCTATATAGACTAACGGGGTGGTGACAACGAGAGTCTACAGTATGTCATTAGGTATCATACCTCCTGCCTGCTGGCTATATAGACTAACGGGGTGGTGACAGCGAGAGTCTACAGTATGTCATTAGGTATCATACCTCCTGCCTGCTGGCTATATAGACTAACGGGGTGGTGACAGCGAGAGTCTACAGTATGTCATTAGGTATCATACCTCCTGCCTGCTGGCTATATAGACTAACGGGGTGGTGACAACGAGAGTCTACAGTATGTCATTAGGTATCATACCTCCTGCCTGCTGGCTATATAGACTAACGGGGTGGTGACAGCGAGAGTCTACAGTATGTCATTAGGTATCATACCTCCTGCCTGCTGGCTATATAGACTAACGGGGTGGTGACAGCGAGAGTCTACAGTATGTCATTAGGTATCATACCTCCTGCCTGCTGGCTATATAGACTAACGGGGTGGTGACAACGAGAGTCTACAGTATGTCATTAGGTATCATACCTCCTGCCTGCTGGCTATATAGACTAACGGGGTGGTGACAACGAGAGTCTACAGTATGTCATTAGGTATCATACCTCCTGCCTGCTGGCTATATAGACTAACGGGGTGGTGACAGCGAGAGTCTACAGTATGTCATTAGGTATCATACCTCCTGCCTGCTGGCTATATAGACTAACGGGGTGGTGACAACGAGAGTCTACAGTATGTCATTAGGTATCATACCTCCTGCCTGCTGGCTATATAGACTAACGGGGCGGTGACAGAGAGTCTACAGTATGTCATTGTCAGGGGATACCTACTCTAATGGCACCACTCCATCCAGAACTACTGAACTGGTTCTGTTTATGTTCAGCACCCAGTCTAGTTTCCGGCCAAGTCACGATGGCACCATCCCAAAAAGCCTAGAAGTCCCCTTCTGTCCTGGAAGTCCCCTTCTGTCCCCACTCAGAAACACAGTCTTCTTCCCCTCTTCTCATCCTTTAATCAGCCTTTTTTTTATACAGTATGTCTTAGAAGCAAAGACATAAGACAAATGGAGAATGCAACTGTACTCAGTCGAGTGTGTGTGTGTGTGTGTGTGTGTGTGTGTGTGTGTGTGTGTGTGTGTGTGTGTGTGTGTGTGTGTGTATGTGTGTGTCTGACTGTGACACCATATCTGTCATGGGCTGCCCTACAGTGACAGAGATAGATGTTAAGGCATTGAGTGTTGTGAGGATGTGACGTCTCTAGCCCCAAATGGAGTGTGAGAGCTCTGTTCTGTTGGGTTGAAACTCGCTGACTGCTAACTCAATTTGTCTCTCCATGTCCATATTGAGTTAGCCAAGCGTTCTAAAGGCTCTTAACTTAATCTCCTCATCCTCCTGCTTCTGCCCCTCCTCTCCCTCCTCCTCCTCCCTGTCTCATCCTCCTCCTCCTCCCCTCCTCCTTCCCATCCTCCCCCTTCTCCTTCTTCTCCTCCCCCTTCTCCTCCTCTTCCTCTTCCTCCTCCCTCTCCTTCTCCTCCTCCCCCTTCTCCTCCTCCTTCCCCTTATCCTCTTCCTCCTCCCTCTCCTTCTCCTCCTCCTCCTTGTGGTCCTTTTCCTCCCCCACCTCCTTCTCCTCCCACTCCTTTAGGGATGCAAATTAGTCACCTTTTGGCAAAATTCATGGTTTAAAATCCAAATGTGAGTGAACAAGTGATGCGCGTTTGGAGGAGTACTGGCTGTAATCCAAGGCTCAGACAATCATTCACATAACAACAAAATGCAGCGCAGCACTCGACTGAAGAGAGAAGAGAACCAATTTACCAGTTACAGCAGCGTGTACCCTGGACAATAATTAAGAGGTAACATTAGGTGAGAAGCCTGACCACGCAGGCAGGGATGAGAAGGTGATGAAGCGTACTTCATGAGCCGTAACCGAAAAACTACTGGTATTTTGAAAGTTTGAGGTGAGGGAGAAAGTGGAACGAGTATTAGCATTGTTAAGTATCTTGTTAGCTGGATCAAATTCTTCGTTAGCTAGCCAGAGAAATGTTGAGCAACATTAGCCAACTTATCTGATCAAATAATTGAGTTTATGGTGTGAACATTAGCTTGCTTATAAAGTCAGACAGCTAACGTTAGCTAGCTAACTTTACAACATCAGATGAGCTAACATTAGTAACCTAACCAATCGCTAATCGCTATAGTATGAACTGGTATACGACTCCTTGCCGTTCAAGTTATAATGCGTTAGTTATTTACTGAACTCTGGCAATCTGTGTGAAATGTTAACTAGCTAACGAACTAACCACTATCTGTTAGCTAATGTTTTCCCTCTACAGTATGTGGTTCATTTTCAGAATGAGAGAATTAGGTGTAAATGAGGCGTTGCTTGTTAAACAAGTGGATTCAGGGATCAAGTGTAGCTGGAGCCGGGCCTGGTTTAAACTGGATGCCACTATAGTGAAAGTGAACACCACTTTCCCTCTTCCTCACTTTTGCTGGCACATTGTAGAACAGATGTCCACAGGCAGAACATGTACAATGTAATAATGTGCAGTGTTGCCCAAAGGTATTGCTTTTGTTGTGTTGAACTTGACAGTAACACGTGTGTGTGTGTGTGTGAGGGGGGATTATAAAAATGTTGACTCTGCTCCTGCTCCTCCACCCCCTCCCCCTGCTCCTCTCCCTCCTCATCCTCCTGTTTTTGATTGGCCTGAATAAAGAGTTCTAGAGTTTGACATGACTCTGAGCAGAACCACATGGATGCTGGAGATTTGTGGGCTCATGTTTCAGAGGGTTAGGGTTCCATGGGGTTAGTCTGGGTTCAGGGGTCAAAGGCTTTGTAGCCTGTGAGGTAACCTGACCTGGGTAAGGGTTTGGAGCAAAACAACAGCATTTTGACTGTGCAGTCGTTCAACACATGCAACAAACACACACACACACATGTGCGCGCACGCACGCACACATATACACACACACACACACACACACACACACACACACACACACACACACACACACACATGCAAACAAAGCTTTCAGGCTTTGCATATGCATTCCAAAAAGTAATTTTAAATTCTTTGCTCAACGTTCCCATGACAAATCTCTTTAGGATGCCCTCGTCCCCTTTTCTCACCGCCTTCCCTTTCTCCATTTCCCCCCTTTGCCAAACCCCCTGTTGCTCTCTCTTCCCCTGCCTCTCTCTCTTCCCCTGCCTCTCTCTCTTCCCCTGCCTCTCTCTCTTCCCCTGCCTCTCTCTCTTCCCCTGCCTCTCTCTCTTCCCCTGCCTCTCTCTCTTCCCCTGCCTCTCTCTCTTCCCCTGCCTCTCTCTCTCTTCCTCTGCCTCTCTCTCTCTTCCCCTGCCTCTCTCTCTTCCCCTGCCTCTCTCTCTTCCCCTGCCTCTCTCTCTTCCCCTGCCTCTCTCTCTCTTCCTCTGCCTCTCTCTCTCTTCCCTTGCCTCTCTCTCTCTTCCTCTGCCTCTCTCTCTCTTCCCCTGCCTCTCTCTCTTCCCCTGCCTCTCTCTTCCCCTGCCTCTCTCTCTTCCCCTGCCTCTCTCTCTTCCCCTGCCTCTCTCTCTTCCCCTGCCTCTCTCTCTCTTCCCCTGCCTCTCTCTCTCTTCCCCTGCCTCTCTCTCTTCCCCTGCCTCTCTCTCTTCCCCTGCCTCTCTCTCTTCCCCTGCCTCTCTCTCTCTTCCCCTGCCTCTCTCTCTCTTCCCCTGCCTCTCTCTCTTCCCCTGCCTCTCTTTCTTCCCCTGCCTCTCTCTCTTCCCCTGCCTCTCTCTCTCTTCCCCTGCCTCTCTCTCTCTTCCCCTGCCTCTCTCTCTCTTCCCCTGCCTCTCTCTCTCTTCCCCTGCCTCTCTCTCTCTTCCCCTGCCTCTATCGCTTCCCCTGCCTCTCTCTCTTCCCCTGCCTCTCTCTCTTCCCCTGCCTCTCTTTCTTCCCCTGCCTCTCTCTCTTCCCCTGCCTCTCTCTCTCTTCCCCTGCCTCTCTCTCTCTTCCCCTGCCTCTCTCTCTCTTCCCCTGCCTCTCTCTCTCTCTTCCCCTGCCTCTCTCTCTTCCCCTGCCTCTCTTTCTTCCCCTGCCTCTCTCTCTTCCCCTGCCTCTCTTTCTTCCCCTGCCTCTCTTTCTTCCCCTGCCTCTCTTTCTTCCCCTGCCTCTCTTTCTTCCCCTGCCTCTCTCTCTTCCCCTGCCTCTCTCTCTTCCCCTGCCTCTCTCTCTTCCCCTGCCTCTCTCTCTTCCCCTGCCTCTCTCTCTTCCCCTGCCTCTCTCTCTTCCCCTGCCTCTCTCTCTTCCCCTGCCTCTCTCTCTTCCCCTGCTTCTCTCTCTTCCCCTGCCTCTCTCTCTCTTCCCCTGCCTCTCTCTCTTCCCCTGCCTCTCTCTCTCTTCCCCTGCCTCTCTCACTCTGTCCTGCTGTAGGACCATTAGGCTATATGGTTTCGATGGGATAGATAGTGTTTCAGCAATACGATTGGCCATTTTGATCCCTCTTGTTGCGAACAGTGTGGTCCGTGGGAGTGTGAGTGGTCGTTAGGGTCAGAATGGGTGTGAGGGTGAATGGTCAAACGGTTCATAGGGAGGAGACTGGTCAGTGTGGTTGAGAGTGGTCCTTGAGGTCCATAGGCGTGTAAAGCACGGTCAGATCAGGACCACTCCCTGTGCTGTGGTATTCACCCTCTGGTCCAACAATAACCACAGGCAGAACAGAACCCACTCACAGACGGGATGAGAATATACTGGAATACTGGAATATACTCTATACTCAATATCAATCTGTTTACGCAAGAGTTGGGTATATTCTCTCTCCCACTCTCTCTCTCTCTCTCTCTCTCCCTCTCACTCACTCTAATTCAATTGGCTTTCTCTCGCTCTCACTCTCAGCACCAAGTCCAGTTCCACCCTGTTCTAAAGCTCATGCCTGTCATTGGGCTCTGTTTTCAGAGATGTAAAGTTTTGAGTGAGAAGCGCTCCACTATGGAAGCCCGGACCGACTGTGTCAGGATGAATAACCGTGAACTCCCCCGGGAGGATGAGGACAGCTGAAGAGGGGGCAAGCATAGAGAGAGGGAGAAGATGAGTGAAAAAAGCCCTGAGAAAAGGAGTGTGAATTTTCCCCGGTGTTAGCGGCTGGGCAGTGGGGACACTGTATGCTTTTGTCTGCAGGCAGTGCTGAGCCAAACAGGATTAGAGGAGGAGAGGAGGCTCTAGCAACAGAACAAAGCAGCCCACAAGGCACGTGATCTGGGCATGCTGGTGCTGTAGCCCTTCCCTCTGGTTCTGCACCACCATCCAGAGAGACACACTGTAGGCCTCTTCGTCCCATACTACCAACTACCATCCAGACAGAATGGTTTCATTCATTTCATTTTGTATTATAAGCCTCCCCATCCTAATGAATGGCATTATGGTCCCTCATTAACTCACAGACATCCCTATGCGCTCACTCCTCCCTCCCTCCCTCCCTCCCTCCCTCCCTCCCTCCCTCCCTCCCTCCCACCCACCCACCCACCCACCCTCCCTCCCTCCCTCCCTCCCTCCCACCCACCCACCCTCCCTCCCTCCCACCCACCCACCCACCCTCCCTCCCTCCCACCCTCCCTCCCTCCCTCCAGCTGCTGGCTAGCTCTGCTCAATAAGATCCTATAGAATAGCCCAGAGTAGACCTCAATCACTTTCCATATGGCTGCTCTCCTCATCTACCAAGTAGTAATGAGGTACAGATGGAAACTGCCTTGTGGCTTGCCACTGCCCACTGGCCCGACGACTGGCTGGTGACTAGCCACTGCCCACTGGCCACTGGCCTGACTACTGGCTGGAGGCTAGCCACTGCCCACTGGCCTGACGACTGGTAGGTGGCTAGCCACTGCCCACTGGCCTGACGACTGGCTGGAGGCTAGCCACTGCCCACTGGCCCGACTACTGGCTGGTGACTAGCCACTGCCCACTGGCCTGACGACTGGCTGGTGGTTAGCCATTGCCCCTGGCCTGACGACTGGCTGGAGGCTAGCCACTGGCCTGACGACTGGCTGGAGGCTAGCCACTGCCCACTGGCCTGACAACTGGCTGGTGGCTAGCCACTGCCCAATGCCCACTGGCCCGACTACTGGCTGGTGGCTAGCCACTGGCCTGACGACTGGCTGGGTGAGGCACTTCCCTCCCTGTGATGAGCAAACTGTTCGGGACTCCAGTCCCATCTCACTCAACACACACACCTCACCTGTGTGACCACCAACTGACAGACAAGGGTGCAGCCCACACACACAAAGACACACAAACATACACAAACACACACAAACACAGACCGGTTGGTTTGGTTCCTCAGCCCTGAGAATAAATAATAACTCCATAGCGCCAGGGTTTCCCTCTGACTGTGTAATAGCTGTAATCAAGGCTGAAATGAGCATGGCCTGCTGACACTTCCACACATCTGAAAGGAGGTGGTGTAGCTGTGCAGCTGTTCATCTGAGGCCATGGCATGGCAGACGTGTGCTTGTTGACTGGGGGCGCTCCACTGCATGGTCCTTACTATCAAAGCCTGCCAGAATGATGGCGTTCCTAATGCATTTTCCCCTTTGTGGTGAAACACAGAGGTCATATTCTGTACTGTCGCTCTGTCTATTTACTCTACTCACTCACCAGAGTTACATGACTCTGAATGTCTGTTTGTTCACGTGTAATGGCTGTGGATGTACTCTACCTATCCAATACAGTACGGCACATTCTGCCATATTCCTTATTCCTTCCTTATGGACCCTTGACTGAGGGTCCAGACAGATGGATGGTGTGTGTGTCCTCTGTTCCCTAATCAAATCACTGTGATAGCACTGTGATAGCACCCCCCCCCCCCCCAGACCTTACAAGTCTGGACACATGAGCTCGTCCCAGGACAGCCCACCCCATAGAGGAGCAATGTTTCCACAACACCCCCCCCCCCCCCCCCCCCCCCCCCTGATCACAATGCATCTTTTAATCGTCTACACTTGTCTAAAAATGTGGTCACAATCGGAATGTGGACAAGATCAGGACAAAGGCAGCATGTTAGAACCAGGTCTGAACAGGGCTTATGTCTGTGAGTAGTTCTGACCCTCTAGGCAGGAGGAGTTGAGTAAACAGAACAGAAGTCTGTGGAACCAGTTATATAATAGTCATTTGTTGAGTGTTTGGCCATGGTAATGAAAGACACTACATCCATATGTATGTGTATACAGTGTGTATGTATTTATTTGCGTTCCCCAATGTAAACTCTCCGTCAGTAGAGGCGATTCAGACTTTTTTTCCCCTGTGCTTCTCTCCGATGTGAACGCTGTGTTGGTATTTCCTGTTTTCACTATGGAGAGATGCCCTTTGAACTCTCCAACAGGCGCTCCCCCAGGACACCCCAACTCTCGACACTCAGGGCCCCACCCCTTTTTCCCAGCATCCCTCAGAGAAACAACAACACAAATCCACTCATGGATGTTTGTTTTTAATCAATATCCCAAATGTCATTTGTATTTTCGCAAACATTTGTCTCTGACCGCCATAAGGTATTACAGTCAAATGCTTGTCCACATGGTAGCACCCTACACAACAGGCAGGCACTTAAACACACACCGCCTGAGCAACTGACACAACATTGTGTTGTTATCTATTGACCAAGGCCTTCAAAGTGTCAATGTGAGAGAGACAGAAGATAGAGAGAGAGAGAGAGAGAGAGAGAGAAGGAGGAGCAGGATAGACGGAGGAGGAGGATAGAGGTATGACAGACCACATATTCACCTTGCACGCCCTAATTGACAAACAAACAAACCAAAACAAAGTCTTCTCATGCTTTGTTGATTTCAAAAAGCTTTTAACTCAATTTGGCATGAGGGTCCGCTATAAGAAATTGATGGAAGGCGGTGTTGGGGGGGGGAAATACAAATTCCATACAGACACCGTTGCCCTAGAGCACACAAAAAACGATACATACCTCAGCCTAAACATCAGCGCCACAGGTAACTTCCAGAAAGCTGTGAACGATCTGAGAGACAAGCCAAGAAGGACCTTCTATGCCATCAAAAGGAACATAAATTTCAACATACCAATTAGGATTTGGCTAAAAATATTTGAATCAGTTTTAGAACCCATTGCCCTTTATGGTTGTGAGGTCTGGGGTCCGCTCACCAACCAATAATTCACAAAATGGGACAAACACCAAGTTGAGATGCTGCATGCAGAAATCAGCAAAAAATATTCTATGTAAAACGTAAAACACCAAATAATTCATTCAGAGCAGAATTAGGCCGAAAAGAGACGTTAAAATCTACAACCACCTAAAAGGAAGTGAATCCCAAACCTTCCATAACAAAGCCATCACCTACAGAGAGATGAACCTGGAGAAGAGTCCCCTAAGCAAGCTGGTCCTGGGGCTCTGTTCACAAACACAAACAGACCCCACAGAGCCCCAGGACAGCAACAGCAACACAATTAGACTCAACCAAATCATGAGAAAGCAAAAAAATATCTACTTGACACATTGGAAAGAATTTACCAAAAAACATAGCAAACTGGAATGCTATTTGGCCCTAAACAGAGAGTACACAGTGGCAGAATACCTGACCACTGTGACTGACCATAAAATTGTCAGACTCCAGTCACCCAAGTTATAGGCTGTTTTCTCTGCTACCGCACGGCAAGCGGTACCAGAGCGCCAAGTCTGGGACCAAAAGGCTCCTCAACAGCTTCTACCCCCCAAACCATAAGACTGCTGAACAATTCATAAAATCGCCCCCGGACTATTTACATTGACCCCCCCCCCCCCCCCCCCCCCCTCTTTTTGTACACTGCTGCTACTCGCTGTTGTTTGTTACCTATGCATAGTCACTTCACCACCACCTACATGTACAGATTACCTCAACTAGCCTGTACCCCTGCACCCTGACTCTGTACCGGTGCCCCCTGTATATAGCCTCCACATTGACTCTGTACCGGTACCCCCTGTATATAGCCTCCACATTGACTCTGTAGCAGTACCACCTGTATATATCCTCCACATTGACTCTGTACCGGTACCCCCTGTATATAGCCTCCACATTGACTCTATACCGGTGCACCCTGTATATAGCCTCCACATTGACTCTGTACCGGTGCACCCTGTATATAGCCTCCACATTGACTCAGTACCGGTACCACCTGTATATAGCCTCCACATTGACTCTGTACCAGTACCCCCTGTATATAGTCTCCACATTGACTCTGTACCAGTACCCCCTGTATATAGTCTCCACATTGACTCTGTACCAGTACCCCCTGTATATAGTCTCCACATGGACTCTGTACCAGTACCCCCTGTATATAGTCTCCACATTGACTCTGTACCAGTACCCCCTGTACATAGTCTCCACATTGACTCTGTACCAGTACCCCCTGTATATAGTCTCCACATGGACTCTGTACCAGTACCCCCTGTATATAGCCTCCACATTGACTCTATACCGGTGCACCCTGTATATAGCCTCCACATTGACTCTGTACCAGTACCCCCTGTATATAGTCTCCACATTGACTCTGTACCAGTACCCCCTGTATATAGTCTCCACATTGACTCTGTACCAGTACCCCCTGTATATAGTCTCCACATGGACTCTGTACCAGTACCCCCTGTATATAGTCTCCACATTGACTCTGTACCAGTACCCCCTGTATATAGTCTCCACATTGACTCTGTACCAGTACCCCCTGTATATAGTCTCCACATTGACTCTGTACCAGTACCCCCTGTATATAGTCTCCACATTGACTCTGTACCAGTACCCCCTGTATATAGTCTCCACATTGACTCTGTACCAGTACCCCCTGTATATAGTCTCCACATTGACTCTGTACAAGTACCCCCTGTATATAGTCTCATTATTGTTGTTCTTATTGTGTTACTTTTTATTATAACTTTGTATTTTAGTCTCCTTGGTAAATATTTTCTTCTTCTTGAACTGCACTGTTGGTTAAGGGCCTGTAAGAAAGCATTTCACAGTAAAGTCTACACTGTTGGTTAATGGCTTGTAAGAAAGCATTTCACAGTAAAGTCTACACTGTTGGTTAAGGGCTTGTAAGAAAGCATTTCACGGTAAAGTCTACACTGTTGGTTAATGGCTTGTAAGAAAGCATTTCACAGTAAGGTCTACACTGTTGGTTAATGGCTTGTAAGAAAGCATTTCACAGTAAAGTCTACACTGTTGGTTAAGGGCTTGTAAGAAAGCATTTCACGGTAAAGTCTACACTGTTGGTTAATGGCTTGTAAGAAAGCATTTCACAGTAAAGTCTACACTGTTGGTTAAGGGCTTGTAAGAAAGCATTTCACGGTAAGGTCTACACTTGTTGTATTCGGTGCATGTGGCAAATAATGTTTGATTTGATTTGACCAAAAATTACGGAAAGCTTTGAATATGTACAGACTCAGTCAGCATAGCCTTGCTATTGAGAGAGGCCGTTGTAGACAGACCTGGCTCTCAAGAGAAGACAGGCTATGTGCACACTGCCCACAAAATGAGGTGAAAACTGAGCTGCACTTCCTAACCTCCTGCCAAATGTATGAACATATTAGAGACACATATTTCCCTCAGATTACACAGACCCACAAAGAATTTGAAAACAAATCCAATTTGGATAAACTCCCATATCTATTGGGTGAAATACCACAGAGAGAGAGAGAGAGAGAGAGAGAGAATATACCCAACTCTTGCGTAAACAGATTGATATTACACAAGCTAGTATCGATCATAGCTACATGTCATTCTCACACCCAATACAAACATACTCATACCCACATGTACATCAGCACAAAGGAAAACACACATAGATGCTGTCTAGGTCACCCGTTCTCTTGAGAGTGTGTAAGGGATGTTAGACTGATAGAAAACAAGTGAAATGACGTTTTAACAGTTAAAAATGTAGAGAAGAGAAAACAGACCAGAGGCTGTTTTTTTTAAGTGTGGAAGGATAAGTGCAGAACACGAAAGAAAGGGAGCGTGGAAATGGAGAGACGTTGAAAGATGAAGAGAAAAGTAATGAGAGAGAGTGGGGGGGGGTGAAGTAGAGTGAGGAAGACAAGGAGAGAAAGGATGAGAGGAGAATGTTTGAGAGAATGTATGAATCTTTAAGAGCAGAGAGGTGAAGTACTAGAGTAAAGGTGTAGCTAGTGATAGAAGGTTTTCTATTCTAGCAAAGTACTTCAGTCTTTGTGAGAAGGTGAGAGATGTTGTGAGAGAGGTGGAGATGAGACTTAGTGAGAGAAAAGAACAGTTGAGAGCGGTGGAGACAGACAGAAACCGAGAGGGTACTGAAGGGTACTGAAGTACCCAATGTTGGAGAAGAGGGTATTGTGGTGGTGAGAGGATGATCCTTGAGAGGACAGAGAGAGTAGAGTAGGACTGTAGTAGTGTGAGAGGAGAGGAGAGGAGAGGAGAGGAGAGGAGAGGAGAGGAGAGGAGAGGAGAGGGTATGTTGGTCTTTTATTCAGATCCCCATTAGCTGTTGTGAAAGCAGAAACTACTCTTCCTGGGGTTCACACAAAACATATCAAAAGAGAACCATGGTTCTCTCCCAGAAGCTTGGCTGGTGCGTAAAATCCACGAATTCAGACAAACTAAAGGTGTTATAGGTTCGCACACAAAACATGAAGCATGACATAATACAGAACGTTAATAAACAAGAACAACTCAAGGACAGAACTACATAATTTAATAATGGCAAACTTAGCCTATATATCAATACATACACACAAAATATCTCGGTCAAATAGGGGAGTGGCGCTGTGCCGTGAGGTGTTGCTTCATCTGTTTTTTTAAACCAGGTTTGTTGTTCATTTGAGCAATATGAGATGGAAGTGAGTTCCATGCAATAAGGCTCTATATAATACTGTACACTTTGTTGAATTTGTTCTGGATTTGGGGACTGTGAAAAGACCCCTGGTGACATGTCTGGTGGGGTAAGTGTTTGTGTCAGAGCTGTGTGTAAGTTGACAATGAGAACAATTTGGAATTTTCAATACATTGTTTCTTATAAAAAGAAGTGATGCAGTCAGTCTCTCCTCAACTCTTAGCCAAGAGACACTGGCAGCATAGTATTTATATCAGCCCTCTGATTACAATGAAGAGCAAGATATGCAGCTTAACTTGGTCTTTCTTTGCAGCACTTGATCATGACTGAATAATAATCAAGGTAAGACAAGACTTGAGCCAGCCAGACTTGATTTTTGTAGTGTGGTGTCAAAAAAGTGTGTATTTTTATTATGGAAAGACCACTCCCCGTCTTTACAACCATTGCATCTGTTTTGACCATGACAGTTTACACCAAGCAATTTAGTCTCCTCAACTTGTTCAACAGCTCTACATTCATTACCAGATTCAGCTGAGGTCTAGAGCTTAGGGAATGATTTCTTCCAAATACAATGCTCTTAGTTTTAGAGATGTTCAGGACCAGTTTATTACTGGCCACCCTTTCCAAAACTGACTGCAACTCCTTGTTAATGTTTTTTTGTGTGACTGTAGAAGCTGTATTTGCTGACACTTATATGGTTGAATCAACAGCATACATGGACACACAGGTTTTGTTTAATGCCAGTGGCAGGTCATTGGTAAAAATATAAAAGAGTAGAAGACCTAGAGAGCTTCCCTGTGGTACACCTGACACTACATGTTTGACATTAGAGAAGTTTCCATTAAAGAAACCCCTCTGAGTTCTATTCTATACACTACATGACCAAAAGAATGTGGACACCTGTTAGTCGAACATCTCATTCCAAAATCACGGGCATCAATATGGAGTTGGTCCCCCATTTGCTGTAATAACAGCCTCCACTCTTCCTTCCACACCGATCTGGACAAAACATTTCTGTATGGATTCTCCTGGCATCCGCCAAACCCAGATTCACCCAAGTCATAGACTATTCTCTCTGCTACCGCATGGGATGCGATAACGGAACGCCAAATCTAGGTCCAAAAGGCTCCATAACAGCTTCTACCCCCAAGTCATAAGACTACTGAACAATTAATCAAATGGCCACCCGGACTATTTACATTGACCCCCCCCCTTTGTTTTTACACGGCTGCTTGTCACGCCCTGGCCATAGAGAGGTTTTTATTCTCTATTTTGGTTAGGCAAGGGTGTGACTCGGGTGGGCATTCTAGTTTCTTTATTTCTATCTTTTCTATTTCTTTGTTTTTGGCCGAGTGTGGTTCCCAATCAGAGGCAGCTGTCTATCGTTGTATCTGATTGGGAATCATCCTTAGGTAGTCCTTTTTCCCCTCTTTCATTTGCGGGTTCTTCATTTTGCACTAGTTGTTATTTTTGCCCTGCAGAACGTCACGTTCGTATTTTGTTTTTTGTTTTGTTGTTGTCGGTGTTCAGTTAATAAATAAATAGAATGAACGCGTACCACGCTGCGCTTTGGTCCACTTCTCCCCATGACGATCGTGACACTGCTACTGTTTACTATCTATGCATAGTCACTTTACCCCTATCTACATGTACAAATGACCTCGACTATCCTGTTTGTAGCCTTGTTGTTATTTTATTGTTACTTTTTATTTCATTTTCTACTTTAGTTTATTCAGTAAATATTTTCCTAACTCTATTTCTTGAGCTGCACTGTTGGTTAATGGCTTGTAAGTAAGCATTTTACAGTAACCTGTTGTATTTGACACGTAAAATCAAATCAAATTTGATTTGAGATTAAAGATATGACTGATAGGTGTCTGCTACCATCCTTTCCATCTAAATTGTCAATGCCAGGAGGTTTGTCATTCGGATTACAATCATTTTACCACCTCCCCCACACTAACTTTACAACATTCAAACTTACAATGCTTTTCTTTCATTATTTATGCATGAATACAATGGCTCACTGTTCATTGTTGGCATTTCCTGCCTAAGTGTGCCCACTTTGACAATGAAGTAATAATTGAAATAATTGGCAACATCGAATGGTTTTGTGATGAATAAACCATCTGATTCCTTGAAAGTTGAGTTTGTCTTTCTGACCATCATTTAATTTAATATACTCAAAAATGTATATATAATTGATCTTGGCTTCATAATAATACAATTTCTTATTTTTGTTGAGTCAGATGTGCAGCCAGACCTATTAGCCACCCCCCCCCCCCCCCCCCCCCCCCCCCCATCTCTTTTTTTTGTCATGGGATATAAGCATTTGGTTGTTATTTTACCTGAAATGCACAAGGTCCTCTAGTCTAACAATTAATCCACTGATAAAAGGGTAAACCAAGTTTGTTTCTAGTAATCTCTCCTCCTTCAGGCTTCTTCTTCTTCTTCAGAATGTATATGGCGGTTGGCAACCAACTTTAAGGTGCATTACCACCCCTAACTGGACTGGAGTGTGGACCTCCGTTCATCTTTCAATCACCCACATGGGTATATGCTCCTAAAAACCAATGAGGAGAATGGAGAGGCTGGACTTGCAGCGCGTCAAGCATCAGAAATAGAACCAAGTTCTATTTGTGTGTGTCAAGAATGGAACTGTGGGAAGCATTGAAGTCAATGTGGGCCAGCATCCCTGTGGAACACTTTCGACACCCTGTAGACTCCATACCCCAACAAATTCAGGTTGTTCTGAGGTCAAAAGGGAAGGTGCAACTCAGTATTAGAAAGGTGTTTCTAATGTTGGTATAGTCAGTGGGTTGGTACAGTGCCTTGCAAAAGTATTCACCCCCCTTGGCATTTTTCCTATTTTGTTGCATTATAATTTAATTTAAATTTATTTTTATTTGGATTTCATGTAACGAACATACACAAAATAGTCCAAATTGGTGAATTGAAATGAAAAAAATGACTTGTTTCAAAGAGTTATACAAAATAAAAAATGGAAAAGTGGTGTGTGCATATGTATTCACCCCCTTTGCTATGAAGCCCCTAAATGAGATCTGGTGCAACCAATTACCTTCAGAAGTCACATAATTAATTAAATAAAGTCCACCTGTGTGCAATCTAAGTGTCACATGATCTGTCACATGATCTCAGTATATATACACCTGTTCTGAAAGGCCCCAGAGTCTGCAACACCACTAAGCAAGAGGAACCACCAAGCAAGGAGCAGCATGAAGACCAAAGAGCTCTCCAAACAGGTCAAGGACAACGTTGTGGAGAAGTACAGATCAGGGTTGGGTTATAAGAAAATATCCAAAACGTTAAACATCCCACGGAGCGCCATTAAATTCATTATTTCTGAAGAATATGGCACCACAACAAACCTGCCAAGAGAGGGTCGCCCACCAAAACTCACGGACCAGGCAAAGAGGGCGTTAATCAGAGAGGCAACAAAGAGACCAAAGATAACCCTGAAGGAGCTGCAAAGCTTCACAGCGGAGATTGGAGTATCTGTCCATAGGACCACTTTAAGCTGTACACTCCACAGAGCTGGGCTTGGAATAGTGGCCAGAAAAAAATAAGCAAACATGTTTGGTGTTTCCCAAACATATGGAAGAAGGTACTCTAGATGAGACTAAAATTGAGCTTTTTGGCCATCAAGGAAATGCTATGTCAGGCGCAAACCCAACACCTCTCATCACCCCGAGAACTCGATCCCCACAGTGAATGGTGGTGGCAGTATCATGCTGTGGGGATGGTTTTCATTAGCATGGACTGGGAAACTGGTCAGAATTGAAGGATGGCGCTAAATACAGGGACATTCTTTTTTAAATTGTTTTACCCCTTTTTCTCCCCAATTTCTTGTTATCCAATTGTTGTAGTAGTTACTATCTTGTCTCATTGCTACAACTCCCATACAGGCTCAGGAGAGACGAAGGCTGAATGTCATGCGTCCTCCGATACACAACCCAACCAGCCGTACTGCTTCTTAACACAGCGCGCATCCAACCCGGAAGCCAGCTGCACCAATGTGTCGGAGGCTACACCGTGCACCTGGCAACCTTGGCTGGCGCGCCCTGCGCCCGGCCCACCACAGGAGTCGCTGGTGCGCGATGAGACAAGGAGATCCCTACCGACCAATCCCTCCCTAACCCGGACGACGCTAGGCCAATTGTGCGTCGCCCCACAGACCTCCCGGTCGCGGCCGGTTACGACAGAGCCTGGGCGCGAACTGCAGTACAGCGCCCTTAACCACTGCGCCACCCGGGAGGCCACAGGGACATTCTTGAGGGAAACCTGTTTCAGTCTTCCAGAGATTTGAGACTGGGACCGAGGTTCACCTTCCAGCAGGACAATGACCCTAAGCATACTGCTAAAGCAAAACTTGAGTGGTTTAAGGGGAAACATTTAAATGTCTTGGAATGGCCTAGTCAAAGCCCAAACCTCAATCAAATTGAGAATCTGTGGTACGACTTAAAGATTGCTGTACACCAGCGGAACCCATCCAACTTGAAGGAGCTGGAGCAGTTTTGCCTTGAATGGGCAAAACTCCCTGTGGTTAGATTTGCCAAGCTTATAGAGACATACCCCAAGAGACTTGCAGCTGTAATTGCTGCAAAAGGTGGTTCTACAAAGTATTGACTTTGAGGGGATGAATAGTTACGCAAGCTCAAGTTCTGTTTTTTTTTGTCTTATTTCTTGTTTGTTTAAACACTAAAAAATAAGTGTTAGGCATGTTGTGTAAATCAAATGATACAAACTTCCCAAAAATCCATTTTAATTCCAGGTTGTAAGGCTACAAAATAGGAAAAATGCCAAGGGGGGTGAATACTTTCACTAACCACTGTACCAACACCTCCCCCATAAGCATTCCTGTCTTTTCTATAGATGTTATATCCTTGTATTGCTACTGCTGTATCATCAAAGGAATTATCTAAGTAGTCTCATAAATGGCTAATATATTAATGTTATCTGATGTTAGCAAGTTATTGATTTCATTAACCTTATTTCTAAGGCTACATATATTAATATGGGCTTCTCACATGCTGAGATTCTATCAGAGAGGAGAGAGGCTGAGCTGGAACAGATCACATACCAGCTACTGTAACACTAGGGAAGGAGAAGGGCTACAGCACCGGCCCCTGCCTTTCTTTCCTCCTCTCTCTCTCTCCTTTGTTTTTCTTGCTCCCCTCTCAGTAACTCCACAGTTAAATTCAGACGCTGGTGGCAGGCTACAATTAAGAGTATCTGTGAAGAGCTCTGGAGTCTGGACTCTTGTGTTTTCACTGAAGACACTCACAGCGGTGCACAAGACATCCATCATCCTTCTGAGACGCGCCTGGCACAGGTTGTTTGTTTTCTTTTGGTTTTGAAGAGGAGGGGTTGTAGCAGCGTTCACACGGGGACTGAAGGAACCCCCGCCGTTACAACGCTGTCCCGCGCCAACACAGGGACACAGGGAGGGGGTAAGTTACCTTCTGATCTTTTTTAGGGGACAAAGACCCCCCCTCCACCCATTACGCATCTTTACTCAGGCAATGCTGAATGTAAGTGCTTTGACCTAAATGAGCATGATATGCTGATAGGCTGTATGGTGTTGTCCTCTACTTAACAGAGGCTATATGGTGTTGTCCTCTACTTATCAGAGGCAATATGGTGTTGTCCTGTACTTATCAGAGCCTGTATGGTGTTGTCCTGTACTTATCAGAGCCTGTATGTTGTTGTCCTCTACTTATCAGAGGCTATATGGTGTTGTCCTGTACTTATCAGAGCCTGTATGGTGTTGTCCTGTACTTATCAGAGCCTGTATGTTGTTGTCCTCTACTTATCATAGGCTATATGGTGTTGTCCTCTACTTATCATAGGCTATATGATGTTGTCCTCTACTTATCATAGGCTATATGGTGTTGTCCTCTACTTATCATAGGCTATATGGTGTTGTCCTCTACTTATCATAGGCTATATGGTGTTGTCCTCTACTTATCGGAGCCTGTATGGTGTTGTCCTCTACTTATCAGAGCCTGTATGTTGTTGTCCTCTACTTATCATAGGCTATATGGTGTTGTCCTGTACTTATCAGAGCCTGTATGTTGTTGTCCTCTACTTATCAGAGGCTATATGGTGTTGTCCTGTACTTATCAGAGCCTGTATGTTGTTGTCCTCTACTTATCATAGGCTATATGGTGTTGTCCTCTACTTATCATAGGCTATATGGTGTTGTCCTGTACTTATCAGAGCCTGTATGGTGTTGTCCTGTACTTATCAGAGCCTGTATGTTGTTGTCCTCTACTTATCAGAGGCTATATGGTGTTGTCCTCTACTTATCAGAGGCTATATGGTGTTGTCCTGTACTTATCAGAGCCTGTATGGTGTTGTCCTCTACTTATCAGAGCCTGTATGTTGTTGTCCTCTACTTATCATAGGCTATATGGTGTTGTCCTCTACTTATCATAGGCTATATGGTGTTGTCCTCTACTTATCATAGGCTATATGATGTTGTCCTCTACTTATCATAGGCTATATGGTGTTGTCCTCTACTTATCATAGGCTATATGGTGTTGTCCTCTACTTATCATAGGCTATATGGTGTTGTCCTCTACTTATCATAGGCTATATGATGTTGTCCTCTACTTATCAGAGCCTGTATGTTGTTGTCCTCTACTTATCATAGGCTATATGTTGTTGTCCTCTACTTATCAGAGCCTATATGTTGTTGTCCTCTACTTATCAGAGCCTGTATGTTGTTGTCCTCTACTTATCAGAGGCTATATGGTGTTGTCCTCTACTTATCATAGGCTATATGGTGTTGTCCTCTACTTATCATAGGCTATATGATGTTGTCCTCTACTTATCAGAGCCTGTATGTTGTTGTCCTCTACTTATCATAGGCTATATGTTGTTGTCCTCTACTTATCAGAGCCTATATGTTGTTGTCCTCTACTTATCGGAGCCTGTATGGTGTTGTCCTCTACTTATCATAGGCTATATGTTGTTGTCCTCTACTTATCGGAGCCTATATGGTGTTGTCCTCTACTTATCGGAGCCTGTATGGTGTTGTCCTCTACTTATCATAGGCTATATGGTGTTGTCCTCTACTTATCATAGGCTATATGATGTTGTCCTCTACTTATCAGAGCCTGTATGGTGTTGTCCTCTACTTATCAGAGCCTGTATGTTGTTGTCCTCTACTTATCATAGGCTATATGTTGTTGTCCTCTACTTATCAGAGCCTATATGTTGTTGTCCTCTACTTATCAGAGCCTGTATGGTGGTGTCCTCTACTTATCAGAGCCTGTATGGTGGTGTCCTCTACTTATCAGAAGCTATATGGTGTTGTCCTCTACTTATCAGAGCCTGTATGGTGGTGTCCTCTACTTATCAGAAGCTATATGGTGTCCACCTACTTATCAGAAGCTATATGGCATTGTTCTAAAAATGAGAACATGTTTACTGATGGGGGTAACAACTATTAGCCAGGATAATGTCTTACTTCCCACAGTGTTGCTTGTCTCCTATGTCTTACTTCCCACAGTGTTGCTTGTCTCCTATGTCTTTCCCTCCCCACAGTGTTCCTTGTCTCCTATGTCTTTCCCTCCCCACCGTGTTGCTTGTCTCCTATGTCTTTCCCTCCCCACAGTGTTGCTTGTCTCCTATGTCTTTGCCTTCCCACAGTGTTGCTTGTCTCCTATGTCTTTGCCTTCCCACAGTGTTGCTTGTCTCCTATGTCTTTGCCTTCCCACAGTGTTGCTTGTCTCCTATGTCTTTGCCTTCCCACAGTGTTGCTTGTCTCCTATGTCTTTGCCTTCCCACAGTGTTGCTTGTCTCCTATGTCTTTGCCTTCCCACAGTGTTGCTTGTCTCCTATGTGTTTGCCTTCCCACAGTGTTGCTTGTCTCCTATGTCTTTGCCTTCCCACAGTGTTGCTTGTCTCCTATGTCTTTGTCTTCCCACAGTGTTGCTTGTCTCCCATGTCTTTGCCTTCCCACAGTGTTGCTTGTCTCCTATGTCTTTGCCTTCCCACAGTGTTGCTTGTCTCCTATGTGTTTGCCTTCCCACAGTGTTGCTTGTCTCCTATGTGTTTGCCTATGTTGGATGGGTAATGGTGGGTTTCCTGGTGGAGAGGTGGAGGGGTGGATTCATTGAGGTTATGCTGTTTTTACAGTAACGTTTAGCTATAGTCTGAACAGTCTTTTGAAAGAAAGGGTCTGGTGTGAGGGGAGTTCAGTGCTGGTTAGATTAGCTTGTCGGGGAGATTATCCGGTTGCTTGTGGAGTGTGTAGGGCTGATCTGGGGTCTGAGGGAGGGTGAGTAGGCTGCACCAGTGAAGGACCAGAACACCCAGGGCATTGATGCAGGATTAGGGCCTGACATTCCACTGCCCTCTGAGGGAACATGGGAGGAAACACAGCCGTGTGTGTGTGTGTGTGTGTGTGTGTGTGTGTGTGTGTGTGTGTGTGTGTGTGTGTGTGTGTGTGTACCATTGAAGTCGGAAGTTTACATACACTTAGGTTGGAGTCATTAAAACTTGTTTTTCAACCACTTAACAAACTATAGTTTTGGCAAGTCGGTTAGGACATCAACTTTGTGTATGACACAAGTAATTTTTCCAACAATTGTTTACAGACAGATTATTTAACTTATAATTCACTGTATCACAATTCCAGTGGGTCAGAAGTGTACATACACTAAGTTAACTCTGACTTTTAAACAGCTTGGAAAATTCCAGAAAATTATGTCATGGTTTTAGAAGCTTCTGATAGGCTAGGTGACATAATTTGAGTAAATTGAAGGTGTACCTGTGGGTGTATTTCAAGGCCTACCTTCAAACTCAGTGCCTCTTTGTGTGACATCATGGGAAAAGCAATAGAAATCAGCCAAGACCTCAGAACAATTGTGGACCTCCACAAGTCTGGTTCATCATTGGAAGCAATTTCCAAATGCCTGAAGGTACAGCGTTCATCTGTACAAACAATCGTACGCAAGTATAAACACCATGGGACCACGCAGCCGTCACACCGCTCAGGAAGGAGTCACGCTCTGTCTCCTAGAGATGAACATACTTTGGTGTGAAAAGTGCAAATCAATCCCAGAACAGCAAAGGACCTTGTGAAGATGCTGGAGGAAACAGGTACAAAAGTATCTATAGCCACAGTAAAACGAGTCCTATATCAACATAACCTGAAAGGCCGCTCAGCAAGGAAGAAGTCACTGCTCCAAAACCGCCATGAAAAAGCCAGACTACGGTTTGCAACTGCAGATGGGGACAAAGATCATACTTTTTGGAGAAATGTCCTCTGGTCTGATGAAACAAAAATAGAACTGTTTGGCCATGATGGCCGCCATTGTGTTTGGAGAAAAAAGGGGGATGCTTGGAAGCTGAAGAACACCACACCGTGAAGCACGGGGGTGGCAGCATCTTGTTGTGGGGGTGCTTTGTTGCAGGAGGGACTGATGCACTTCAAAAATAGATGGCATCATGAGGTTGGAAAATGATGTGGATATATTGAAGAAACATCTCAAGACATCAGTCAGGAAGTGAAAGTTTGGTCGCAAATGGGTCTTCCAAATGGACAATGACCCCAAGCATACTTCCATTGTGGCAAAATGGCGTAACGACAACAAAGTCAAAATAGTGGAGTTGCCATCGCAAAGCCCTGACCTCAATCCTATAGAAAATGTATGGGCAGAACTGGAAAAGCATGTGCGAGCAAGGAGACATACAAACCTGACTCAGTTATACCAGCTCTGTCAGGAGGAATGGGCCAAAGTTCACCCAACTTATTGTGGGAAGCTTGTGGAAGGCTAACCGACACGTTTGACTCAAGTTAAACAATTTAAAGACAATGCTACCAAATACTAATTGAGTGTATGTAAACTTCTGACCCACTGGGAATGTGATGAAAGAAATACAAGCTGAAATAAATCATTCTCTCTACTATTATTCTGACATTTCACATTCTTAAAATAAAGTGGTGATCCTAACTGACCTAAGACAGGGAATTTTTACTAGGATTAAATGCCAGGAATTGTTGAAAAACTGAGTTTAAATGTATTTGGCTAAGGTGTATGTAAACTTCCGATTTCAACTGTGTGTGTGTGTGTGTGTGTGTGTGTGTGTGTGTGTGTGTGTGTGTGGTTTTGACAGCTTCACTTGGCAGACTGTAATGTTGGAACAAACTTTTCCTGTTGTGTTTCCCCTACAAACATGGCCGTGATGTTCTGGAACATGAGTGTGTTTGTGTGGGTGGGCGTGTGGGTACTTCTGTTTGATAAGCTGAGTAAGGGTTTTGTTGAGAAAAGCGTTTCCATTGTTTCATTGTGACAGTCTCTTTAAGTAATATTAATAGCTCGTAAGATTAATTGAGTTTCTATGCCCTGATTATGTACTCACACTATGGCCATGTTTGTTGGAAACTTAACCAGCACAATCTCACAGTCGCACTGCGTCAAATCAGATCCATCTCAAGTTGTGTTGTAACCTACAGTCTCATACCTGTCTCCCAGTTGTAACCTACAGTCTCATATCTGTCTCACAGTTGTAACCTACAGTCTCATATCTGTCTCCCAGTTGTAACCTACAGTCTCATACCTGTCTCACAGTTGTAACCTACAGTCTCATATCTGTCTCACAGTTGTAACCTACAGTCTCATATCTGTCTCACAGTTGTAACCTACAGTCTCATATCTGTCTCACAGTTGTAACCTACAGTCTCATATCTGTCTCACAGTTGTAACCTACAGTCTCATATCTGTCTCACAGTTGTAACCTACAGTCTCATATCTGTCTCACAGTTGTAACCTACAGTCTCATATCTGTCTCACAGTTGTAACCTACAGTCTCATATCTGTCTCACAGTTGTAACCTACAGTCTCATACCTGCCTCCCAGTTGTAACCTACAGTCTCATACCTGCCTCCCAGTTGTAACCTACAGTCTCATACCTGCCTCCCAGTTGTAACCTACAGTCTCATACCTGCCTCCCAGTTGTAACTTGTACAGTCTCATACCTGCCTCCCAGTTGTAACCTACAGTCTCATACCTGCCTCCCAGTTGTAACCTACAGTCTCATACCTGCCTCCCAGTTGTAACCTACAGTCTCATACCTGCCTCACAGTTGTAACCTACAGTCTCATACCTGCCTCCCAGTTGTAACTTGTACAGTCTCATACCTGCCTCTCAGTTGTAACCTACAGTCTCATACCTGCCTCACAGTTGTAACCTACAGTCTCATACCTGCCTCCCAGTTGTAACCTACAGTCTCATACCTGCCTCCCAGTTGTAACCTACAGTCTCATACCTGCCTCCCAGTTGTAACCTACAGTCTCATACCTGCCTCCCAGTTGTAACCTACAGTCTCATACCTGCCTCCCAGTTGTAACCTACAGTCTCATACCTGCCTCCCATACACTCTCATAGTCTCACAAAATGAGATAAACACGGTTAACAAGTGCTTTGTCTTTCATAAAGACCTTGGTTGCCAATACTGTCCGACCTAGAGACCTATCTCTCTCTCTGAACCGTTAAAGCTGGAAACGCAGGGGAATGTGCAGGTGGGATTCTGGCCAGGTCTGGCATCCCAGTCACAGGCTTCTTTCTTCTCCGTTGCATATGAGCAAGTTGCCATTGAACAGTCTTGTTTACCCACCAAACAGGTCTAAGCCATTGTCTATAGTGCTGTGTGCATGTGTACATATCATACATTTTTGATCCCACATTTTTGGTGTCTTTGAGTGTGTTCTATGTACAGCAGGGAAGTCAGTCCTTTGGGTAAGGATGTGGGTACACAGACCGGTGAGCCACTCACTGCAGCCCCTTAAAGATGTTCAGATGTTTTGTGGCCCCCACCCGCCATCAAAGTTGCCCATCCCTGATGTATAAATATTTGTTTTATTTTTCATCAAAAAATCTTCCTCTCTTCTGTTCCAGGGACCCAGGTCAAAGATGGCAGCCAGCTCCGGGATCGAAGGCAGCCATGTTGGTGAAGGTGAACAGCATTGGCAGGAACCAGTCCGTGGTGCCCACTAGCACCCAGCACCTCAACACTCTCAGCCCTGGGAGCCCTGCTGTGTACCAGGTCCACTCAGACAGACCCAGCCCCAGACCCATATCCAGCCCTGCAGGCAAGATGGCTGCCCCTGTGGACCACAAGCAAGCCTTCCACCTGAAGAAGGGAGACAACGGTAACTTCGGCCTGGTGATGCCCTGCACTGGCAGCCAGGTCTACCAGACTCCACAGAGGTGTCAGGCTGGCACCCCCCAGCCCTCCTCCCCCCATTACGGTGCCACTCCGCCCATCTATGATGAACCACCCATGGAAACACCTATCTATGATGAGCCCCCGATGGAGGTGGAGGGGGCCGCCCTCCTGAATAGGTCCTCCACCCCAACCACCAGCCTGCAGAGGGTTCGCCAACCCCAGACCCAGACCCACCACCAGACCCAGCAGCAACCCAAGCTGCTTCAATACCCAGCCTCTCACCTGGCCTCCAAACACAAGAGGAATCCCTCCGCCACAGAGTACAGCCCCGCTGGACGGGAGTGCATCAAACACATGGTCAACGTGGACCCTGCCACCTGCAAGCAGAGCCCCTTATCCCATCCTATCCAGACAGAGCAGGCCCCTGCTCTAGACCCTGACCTGCCCCCCTCTCCATCCCCATGCCCAGTCGTGACCCAGCCCAGGCCCAAGGAGGTGAGCCTGGAGAAGAAGCAGTCGTGGCGTCTCCTGGAGACCAGCGTGAGGAAGAACATGGACGTCCGGCACAGCCGGCAGAACAGTGTGGCGTCCCAGGAGTACCCAGCGCCGGCCGCCGTCACCCACCAGGACTCCGGCTACTCCACCGGGCCTTCGCCCAGCTTGAGGAGGAAGAACCGCCGGAGAGCCCTGGGAGGGGGGGCTGGGGGAACAGGGCAGGGCCGGCCAGGCTCAGTGGGCAGCAGTGGGGAGCTCAGTGCCCTGAATGAGAAGCTGATGGCAGAGATGCGGGTGGTGGTGAGTCGCTCTAACACCCTGCGTGGCAGCAAGGCCAGCCTGGACACTGAGATGTCTGACAGCTCTGTACCTCGGACCCGTTCCCCCCTGGGTTCCCCGAAGAAGTACAGGGGCCGCAGCGCCTCCCGAGAGGACATCAGCGCCAGTAACCACTCTCTGTACCGGACCGGGAGCGGGAGTACCCATGGCGACGTGCCCCTCTCGCCCCTGGCGTCGGAGGGCATGGTGCGTCAGAAACGGACCTATGAGAAGGTGGACACTCTGGAGAAGAGCATCATCAGCCAGAACAGCCTGTCCTCCTCGGAGCCCCACATGTCCCTCTCACAGGTACAGTTCAGTACAGCCCGCCTCTCAACACTGTGTACTGTATCCGGGGGGGGGGGGAATGTTATACTTAGCTGTGTCTTAGCATTCAGACCTCTTTGTGAATACACAGTAGAAAACAGGCCTGTTCCTCTGGCGTGTGTTATATATAGTTATGTGTTGACATGTGTCGGGTGGCTGCTTGAGTTCCAGCACACTGGTTGAATCAACGTTGTTTCCTCGTCATTTAAATGAAATGACGTTGAACCAACGTGGACTAGACGTTGAATAGACGTCTGTACGCAGTGCGAGGGCCGATCCAGCCATATGACTGGGCGGTCTGTGTGAGGAAAGCTCTCTACTCTCGATCTCATATGACTGGGCGGTCTGTGTGAGGAAAGCTCTGTACTCTCGATCTCATAGGACTGGGCGGTCTGTGTGAGGAAAGCTCTGTACTCTCGATCTCTTATGACTGGGCGTGTGCTAATTAGCCTCGTTAGGTGTATTACTGCAGGTCAGCTGGAATGTCTACCATCCATGCCCTGGGAATTCTCTCTCCATCTCTCTCTCTCTGACTCTGTCTCTACCAAAAATAAAGCTGCTGCCTTTCTCCTTGCTATCTTTATAAGCAGTTCTAGGGAACAACAATTGTTCTATTTTCCTCCCGTGTTCTGTTGGAGATGTGGCAGTGTGTAGGCGATGCGAAGGGAAGGCATTGTGAGGCAGCAATCATCTCTGTCTCTCCCTGTCTTCTTTTCTCTGGGATTTACCTCCCTCTCGCTTCAGCCTTCAGGAGAAAAATTGGACGCTGTCGACATCCTGTCGCCGTAGGAACAATGCAGAAGAAAGCTGCTTGTTCTCAGTTTCCTGTTGCCAGTCTGTTCCATTCCAGGAAAAGGGCCTCGGAGTGCCTTGAATCCTATTGGAGTTGTTTCTAATCACATGTTTTCCTTCCTGTAAAAAAACCAACGTCACGTTAATGCAGTGTGTGTATTGCCACCTGAGACAGCCCCAAGCCTCCTTCTCACCTTGTTTTAGAAATAGTTTATAGTGTGATTTGGGTTAGCCTAGTTGCTTGTTGTGGCTGATTAATTATATTGTTAGGCCGTGAGTTGTTTTTGTCAAAGACTTTATCAACTCAAACCGCATCCACCCCCGCAACTAAGAGACTGGCTGCTCTGCAGGGACTGAACAGAACAACCTGCACATAAAAACTAAAAACACAGAACGAGGACTCCACAGGCTACACGTTTGTGGTAGACAGGAAAAATAAACATGAAACGCGCATGAGTTTTAATGGGGGCGAGCGCTCCACTCCCCCACGTGAGGTGCTGCTCAGCTTTCCAAATCCATAAGGTGGCTTTAGTCACCTCCACCAAGAAAACACTGCAAGCCTGGAGAAGATCTGCTGCAGAGAGAACGAGTGAGGAAAACACTGCAAGCCCGGAGAAGATCTCCTGCAGAGAGAACGAGTGAGGAAAACACTGCAAGCCTGGAGAAGATCTCCTGCAGAGAGAACGAGTAAGGAAAACACTGCAAGCCTGGAGAAGATCTCCTGCAGAGAGAACGAGTGAGCAAAACACTGCAAGCCTGGAGAAGATCTCCTGCAGAGAGAACGAGTGAGGAAAACACTGCAAGCCTGGAGAAGATCTCCTGCAGAGAGAACGAGTGAGGAAAACACTGCAAGCCTGGAGAAGATCTCCTGCAGAGAGAACGAGTGAGGAAAACACTGAGAAAGAGAGAGATTCCATTCCGCTCTCAGCATCCATCTGTCAGGTGAGTCAGTGATCGATGTGCAAGGACTCAAAGTGCTTTGAGAGAACTGGATCTTAGGATTCAGTGGGCGTGTCCGAATACCCATAAATAGTAGGCATTTGGGGTTTGCGTAAAAAAAAAACGCTCATTTTTAAATGCTTTAAATGCCAGGATGTTGTACTCATTTCACCTTTTCATGCTATTGAGGAAGATAAGCTTTCCAGACTTCCGTGTGTTTAACAACAGCTGATAATCAGCTGAGGGGACACGCTGTACCAACATGAATGAATAGAATGAACATGAATGAATCAACGCAATTGTGCATTAGGTGATGCATTCTCACTAGGATGAGCCTAGTATGTTGATATATTAGTTGCTTACTGCATTCGTTTTTTACTACAAATCAGCCGGGCTAGACAATCTGGACCCTCTCTTTCTAAAATGATCTTCCGAAATTGTTGCAGCCCCTATTACTAGCCTGTTCAACCTCTCTTTCGTATCGTCTGAGATTCCCAAAGATTGGAAAGCTGCCGCGGTCATCCCCCTCTTCAAAGGGGGTGACACTCTAGAACCAAACTGCTACAGACCTATATCTATCCTACCCTGTCTTTCTAAGGTCTTCGAAAGCCAAGTTATACAGATTACCGACCATTTAGAATCCCACCGTACCTTCTCCGCTATGCAATCTGGTTTCAGAGCTGGTCATGGGTGCGCCTCAGCCACGCTCAAGGTTCTAAACGACATCATAACTGCCATCGATAAGAGACATTACTGTGCAGCCGTATTCATCTACCTGGCCAAGGCTTTCGACTCTGTCAATCACAACATTCTTATTGGCAGACTCGACAGCCTTGGTTTCTCAAATGATTGCCTCGCCTGGTTTACCAACTACATCTCAGACAGAGTTCAGAGTGTCAAATTAGAGGGCCTGTTGTCCGGACCTCTGGCAGTCTCTATGGGGGTGCCACAGGGTTCAATCCTTGGGCCGACTCTCTTTTCTGTATACATCAATGATGTTGCTCTTGCTGCTGGTGATTCTCTGATACACCTCTACGCAGACGACACCATTCTGTATACTTCTGGCCCCTCTTTGGACACTGTGTTAACTAACCTCCAGACGAGCTTCAATGCCATACAACTCTCCTTCCGTGGCCTCCAACTGCTCTTAAATGCAAGTAAAACTAAATGCATGCTATTCAATCGATCACTGCCCGCATCACTCGCCCGTCCAGCTTCACTACTCTGGACGGCTCTGACTTAGAATACGTGGACAACTACAAACACCTAGGTTAGACTGTAAACTCTCCTTCCAGACTCAGATTAAGCATCTCCAATCCAAAATTAAATCTAGAATCGGCTTCTCATATCACAACAAAGTATCCTTCACTCATGCTGCCAAACATACCCTCGTAAAACTGACCATCCTACCAATCCTCGACTTCGGTGATGTCATCTATAAAATAGCCTCCAACACTCTACTCAACAAACTAGATGCAGTCTATCACAGTGCCATCCGTTTTGTCACCAAAGCCCCATACACTACCCAGCATTGCGACCTGTACGCTCTCGTTGACTGGCCCTCGCTTCACACTCATCGCCAAACCCACTGGCTACAGGTTATCTACAAGTCTCTGCTAGGTAAAGCCCCGCCTTATCTCAGCTCACTGGTCACCATAGCAGCACCCACCTGTAGCACGCGCTCCAGCCGGTATATCTCACTGGTCACCCCCAAAGCCAATTCCTCCTTTGGTCATCTTTCCTTCCAGTTCTCTGCTGCCAATGACTGGAACGAACTGCAAAAATCTCTGAAACTGGAGACTCATATCTCCGTCACTAGCTTTAAGCACCAGCTGTCAGAACAGCTCACAGATCACTGCACCTGTTCATATCCCATCTGTAAACAGCCCATCTATCTACCTACCTCATCCCCATACTGTATTTATTTATTTATCTTGCTCCTTTGCACCCCAGTATCTCTACTTGCACACTCATCTTCTGCACATCTACCATTCCAGTGTTTAATTGCTATATTGTAATTACTTCACCACCATGGCCTATTTATTTCCTTAACTCCCTTAACTTACCTCATTGGCACTCACTGTATATAGACTTTTGTTTTCTTTTGTTCTACTGTATTATTGACTATGTTTGTTTATTCCATGTGTAACTCTGTGTTGTTGTATGTGTCAAACTGCTTTACTTTATCTTGGCCAGGTCGCAGTTGCAAATGAGAACTTGTTCTCAACTAGCCTACCTGGTTAAATAAAGGTGTTCCCAACTAGCCTACCTGGTTAAATAAAGGTGTTGTCAACTAGCCTACCTGGTTAAATAAAGGTGTTGTCAACTAGCCTACCTGGTTAAATAAAGGTGTTCCCAACTAGCCTACCTGGTTAAATAAAGGTGTTCCCAACTAGCCTACCTGGTTAAATAAAGGTGTTCCCAACTAGCCTACCTGGTTAAATAAAGGTGTTCCCAACTAGCCTACCTGGTTAAATAAAGGTGTTCTCAACTAGCCTACCTGGTTAAATAAAGGTGGAAAAAAAAGACAAAAATAAAGAGTGCATTCTAAATAGTACGTAGTACGATTAGTACACAGTATGTCATTTTTACTAAACAGTACGATGTAAATAGTACGATTAGTATACTGTGTGTGTGTGTGTGTGTGTGTGTGTGCATGTTATATTAAGAGATTGTACCATGCAGTTCAGTGAACTGTATGCCAGATCAAGTGAAATAGAGGTTGAGTGACAGCGAGTGGGAAAGAAAACACAGATTTGATCCTGGCTTCAGTGTGTCATGTGTTGAGCTGGGCTTGGGGACTTACTAGGGAGAAGGTCCCGTTAACTGCCTCTGTTTGTCAGCTCATTGAAGCTGAGTATGTGAGACTTTTTCCCACACTAGCGCTTAGCGGAGGTCACGCTAGATCCATCCACATCCATCCACTATCAAAGCCGGGCCACTTTACTCAACTGGAGAATTCTCTAACCTCTGCTCTGAAACATACATTGGACTGAACTTTTCAATAAAACACACCCTCACTTTTTATACTGTCTGGACAAACGTAATAGAATTGTTGGTCTCATTCCAGGACTATTTCCATTTTTTAAAGGGAAAAAGCGATCTCTGTTTTTGGCAGTAGAAATAAGAACAATCCCTTTTCATTTTTTTGGAAGGGTGGGGTTTCAGACAATGGAGATTTGGGAGTGAGGATTGGGGAGAAGGGCTCCAGGCAGTCCTACTCCCCACCTGTATGTTTCCTAGATGGGAGGAACAGAGTAGCCCCAGTCCAGTCAGGAACAGAGTAGTCCCAGTCCAGAGTAGTCCCAGTCCAGTCAGGAACAGAGTAGTCCCAGTCCAGAGTAGTCCCCGTCTAGTCAAGAACAGAGTAGTCCCAGTCCAGTCAAGAACAGTGTAGTCCCAGTCCAGTCAGGAACAGTAGTCCCAGTCCAGAGTAGTCCCAGTCTAGTCAAGAACAGAGTAGTCCCAGTCCAGTCAGGAACAGAGTAGTCCCAGTCCAGTCAGGAGCAGAGTAGTCCCAGTCCAGTCAGGAACAGAGTAGTCCCAGTCCAGTCAGGAACAGTAGTCCCAGTCCAGAGTAGTCCCAGTCCAGTCAGGAACAGAGTAGTCCCAGTCCAGTCAGGAACAGAGTAGTCCCAGTCCAGTCAGGAACAGAGTAGTCCCAGTCCAGTCAGGAGCAGAGTAGTCCCAGTCCAGTCAGGAACAGAGTAGTCCCAGTCCAGTCAGGAACAGAGTAGTCCCAGTCCAGTCAGGAACAGAGTAGTCCCAGTCCAGTCAGGAACAGAGTAGTCCCAGTCCAGTCAGGAACAGAGTAGTCCCAGTCCAGTCAGGAACAGAGTAGTCCCAGTCCAGTCAGGAGCAGAGTAGTCCCAGTCCAGTCAGGAACAGTAGTCCCAGTCCAGAGTAGTCCCAGTCCAGTCAGGAACAGAGTAGTCCCAGTCCAGTCAGGAACAGAGTAGTCCCAGTCCAGTCAGGAGCAGAGTAGTCCCAGTCCAGTCAGGAACAGAGTAGTCCCAGTCCAGTCAGGAGCAGAGTAGTCCCAGTCCAGTCAGGAACAGAGTAGTCCCAGTCCAGTCAGGAACAGAGTAGTCCCAGTCCAGTCAGGAACAGAGTAGTCCCAGTCCAGTCAGGAGCAGAGTAGTCCCAGTCCAGTCAGGAGCAGAGTAGTCCCAGTCCAGTCAGGAACAGTAGTCCCAGTCCAGAGTAGTCCCAGTCCAGTCAGGAACAGAGTAGTCCCAGTCCAGTCAGGAACAGAGTAGTCCCAGTCCAGTCAGGAACAGAGTAGTCCCAGTCCAGTCAGGAACAGAGTAGTCCCAGTCCAGTCAGGAACAGAGTAGTCCCAGTCCAGTCAGGAACAGAGTAGTCCCAGTCCAGTCAGGAACAGAGTAGTCCCAGTCCAGTCAGGAACAGAGTAGTCCCAGTCCAGCCCTGCAACTATTACAAAAGCACCAATGTTACATATAAAAACGCTGTACTCTCTGGATCACTGGGTATAATGTGTTGGAACTGGATCACTGGGTATAATGTGTTGGAACTGGATCACTGGGTATAATGTGTTGGAACTGGATCACTGGGTATAATGTGTTGGAACTGGATCACTGGGTATAATGTGTTGGAACTGGATCACTGGGTATAATGTGTTGGAACTGGATCACTGGGTATAATGTGTTGGAACTGGATCACTGGGTATAATGTGTTGGAACTGGATCACATACATTCTGGATGTACAGTACTTCAACTTCTAAATTGTAGACTCTCCTTGAGGACTTTTACTGGGTATGAGTGTACTTATGTCTCGGGGTAGTAAATGTCCAATCAGAGGTTGAGTTACTGACTGTTATTGACAGCGAAAGCCATCTTGAATGGCCTCAAATCCTCAGAGCTGATATCAGTTTTGCCTTGTGGATGTATGCGTGGTCCGTGGTGTGCATTTATCATGTACTCAAATGTGCTCCTATATGAAACGCCTACCTTATGCAGATGAATACTCCAGGCACAGGTTGAAATACATTGGGGCAGAGTCGTTTCACTGTTCATTGTCTGATCTGTAGGAGAGTAACTTGGCAGAAGCTGCCTATGCTCTGCAAGGAGACTGGGGCTGAGGCTGTGTGTGGGTTGAAATGGCCTGACTGAAATGTGGTTCAGGCCCTCAGAAGCCATATCATTCACTGCAGTATATGAACACCCATGGAAATGACTCTTCCAGAGGCCTTCAGCAAAAAGGCCCATCTGACATTGAAAAATGAAGGGTGTCCTTAATAACCAGACATCAGCAATTAGCAGGGTCTGTAATAGTGCTTATTTTATCAAACCATAATATAAAAACGAACACAATTAATCAGGATTTATTTGAACACACTTTTTGGGCAATGTGGCGTTAAGAGTCTGTATTTTTGTCGTAACTTTGCCATTCTCTCTTGTCTGTGAGACCTGCCACTGTCGCTGGCTGGATGTGTCTGTTTTGAAGGTACCCCAGCCATTCAGATTCAGGAAACGTCAATGTCCTCAAAGAGGTCATTCATCTTGCAGCAGTCATAAAACATATAACATGCAACTTCAATTAGCACTGAGGTGTGACGTGAGAGGTGTCAAAGCCCTTGAGCCCAACAATGGCAGGAGAGTTTCGCAGCCCACCCCAACCAAACACAGACCTTTGAAGCCCCCTCCCGCTGTTCAGATGTCATTACGACACACTACCCTCTGGATGTAGAAAATGACAAGGCACAAAAAGAGTGCAAAAAAGCTCCTTATGGAATATCAAGAGACACTTTTTTTGCTGACTATTGTAAAAATGGGAACATAAACTACTTAATCTTCCACACAGACCACCCCCTGGCATGGCGCAGTGCTATATTAACACAGACCACCCCCTGGCATGGTGCAGTGCTATATTAACACAGACCATCCCCTGGCATGGTGCAGTGCTATATTAACACAGACCATCCCCTGGCATGGTGCAGTGCTATATTAACACAGACCATCCCCTGGCATGGCGCAGTGCTATATTAACACAGACCATCCCCTGGCATGGTGCAGTGCTATATTAACACAGACCATCCCCTGGCATGGTGCAGTGCTATATTAACACAGACCATCCCCTGGCATGGTGCAATGCTATATTAACACAGACCATCCCCTGGCATGGTGCAGTGCTATATTAACACAGACCATCCCCTGGCATGGTGCAGTGCTATATTAACACAGACCATCCCCTGGCATGGTGCAGTGCTATATTAACACAGACCATCCCCTGGCATGGTGCAGTGCTATATTAACACAGACCATCCCCTGGCATGGCACAGTGCTATATTAACACAGACCACCCCCTGGCATGGTGCAGTGCTATATTAACACAGACCATCCCCTGGCATGGTGCAGTGCTGTATTAACACAGACCATCCCCTGGCATGGTGCAGTGCTATATTAACACAGACCATCCCCTGGCATGGTGCAGTGCTATATTAACACAGACCATCCCCTGGCATGGTGCAGTGCTATATTAACACAGACCACCCCCTGGCATGGTGCAGTGCTATATTAACACAGACCATCCCCTGGCATGGCACAGTGCTATATTAACACAGACCACCCCCTGGCATGGTGCAGTGCTATATTAACACAGACCATCCCTGGCATGGCACAGTGCTATATTAACACAGACCATCCCCTGGCATGGTGCAGTGCTATATTAACACAGACCATCCCCTGGCATGGCACAGTGCTATATTAACACAGACCACCCCCTGGCATGGTGCAGTGCTATATTAACACAGACCATCCCCTGGCATGGTGCAGTGCTATATTAACACAGACCATCCCCTGGCATGGTGCAGTGCTATATTAACACAGACCATCCCCTGGCATGGTGCAGTGCTATATTAACACAGACCATCCCCTGGCATGGTGCAGTGCTATATTAACACAGACCATCCCCTGGCATGGTGCAGTGCTATATTAACACAGACCATCCCCTGGCATGGTGCAGTGCTATATTAACACAGACCACCCCCTGGCATGGTGCAGTGCTATATTAACACAGACCATCCCCTGGCATGGTGCAGTGCTATATTAACACAGACCATCCCCTGGCATGGTGCAGTGCTGTATTAACACAGACCATCCCCTGGCATGGTGCAGTGCTATATTAACACAGACCATCCCCTGGCATGGTGCAGTGCTATATTAACACAGACCATCCCCTGGCATGGTGCAGTGCTATATTAACACAGACCATCCCCTGGCATGGTGCAGTGCTATATTAACACAGACCATCCCCTGGCATGGTGCAGTGCTATATTAACACAGACCATCCCCTGGCATGGTGCAGTGCTATATTAACACAGACCATCCCCTGGCATGGTGCAGTGCTGTATTAACACAGACCATCCCCTGGCATGGTGCAGTGCTATATTAACACAGACCATCCCCTGGCATGGTGCAGTGCTATATTAACACAGACCATCCCCTGGCATGGTGCAGTGCTATATTAACACAGACCATCCCCTGGCATGGTGCAGTGCTATATTAACACAGACCATCCCCTGGCATGGTGCAGTGCTATATTAACACACTATACCTCTGTTAAGAGGGGAGGTGTTAGCGATAGGTGGAAACTCGGGATACTAGAAAACGAGGACTCTTGAGTCAGCCAATGTCAACCTGTACAAGTCTAGAACAGAACCGAGTGCTGGAGGAGAAGGAGGGAATGATGACATGTGACAACCCATTAGAGAACTGGCCACCCCTGCAGAGAAGCCAGCAGAACTACTCACCTCAGCTCCTGACAAAAGTCTCGATACAACAGCAGAACAGTCCACCCCAGACCCTGACCATAGCCTTGACATCACAGCAGAACAGACAAATGAAGAACCCCAAGCCACCCTGATAGCCCTCCTGACAACCCCCCCACACCCATTGAGAAAATATACAAGCCACAGATTGTACTCCTTATGCACATCAAACGGGAAATATATATATACAAGAAAATGTACTTTTTCCCAAACACACAGTGTCTAAACTCTGGTGTCCAAACACCCAGCGCGCTCTAGACCTTCTGTCTGAGGACCAACTAGGGTCACCCAGCCACATAATAATACACACAGGCACAAACGACCTGAGAACACAGCAGAAAAGGGTGGCCACAGCACTGAAGGGAGTGATTGAAAAAGCTTCTTCTACTTTCCCCAACGCACAAGTGGTTATCTCCACCCTGCTACCACGAAAATACTTCCACCCTGCTACCATACAGTGGGTAAACAAAAGTATTTTCCGTGACTGTGCCTCAAAGCCCAATGTCTACCTGGCCCACCACTCCACCCTGGACTTGAACAGCCTTTATGACCAAGTCCACCTACACAACGCAGCAGTGCCCACCTTTGCCCAGACACTAAAGGCCCTCAACCGCTTCCCCAGCACCTCAGTGTCAACAGACACTCCACCCCAGACCAGTCGAGACACTCTCCCAGACCTGCGGGAGCCCCCCCCCCCCCCCCCTGCCGAGAGGACCTACATCCAGACCACAGCACCACCAGCCACATCCACACCCCCACCCCAACCAATCAAACCCCCCCCCCCCTCAACCATGCCCACACACCATTTAGAACACCTCAGATCAGACCTATGCCCCTCCTGCCCACCCCATGTCCCCCACTCCCGCAAAGAGGGCCTCAACATGGATGTCACACATACGCCCAGGCCGTGAGCAGGCAAACAGGGCCAACACCCACTCTTACACTAGCCCAAGTCGATGGCATGTACCAGAAGCTCAGCAGGCTCTGCTCACACTTACTGGCCTGAAGCCAAACCACACAACTAACATTGGACACTTTATGGAACACAAAGCCATCACTAACTCATCCTGGAATATCCAAGGCCTGAGGTCATCTGCCTTTGGCTTAAAGAGCAGGAACCTGGACTTCACCAAAGAAATCAGAAATTCAGACTGTCACCCTTACAAGAAACATAGTTTAGAGGAGATGGACTCACTGGTTTCCCTCTAGGTGACAGAGAGCTGGTAATCCCATCCACCAAACTACCAGGTGTGAAACAGGGAAGGGATGCTAATTTGGTATAGAGCAGACCTAACTCACTCCATTAAATTAATCAAAACAGGGACATTTTTCATCTGGCTAGAAATTCAAAAGGAAATGATCTCAACAGAGAAAAATGTCCTCATGTGTGCTACCTATATCATTCCACTAGAATCCCCATACTTTAACGAAGACAGCTTCTCCATCCTGGAGGGGGAAATCAATCATTTCCAGGCCTAGGGACATGTACTAGTCTGTGGTGACCTAAATGCCAGAACTGGACAAGAACCTGACACCCTCAGCACACAGGGGGACAACCACCTGCCTGGAGGTGACAGCATTCCCTCCCCCATATGCCCCCCTAGACACAACTATGACAACATTACCAACAAAAACGGGTCACAAGTCCTGCAGCTCCGTCACATGCTGGGTATGTACATAGTCAATGGTAGACTCAGAGGGGACTCCTATAGTGGGTACATGGCAGTAGTACTGTAGATTACTTTATCACTGACCTCAACCCAGAGTCTCTCAGAGCGTTCACAGTCAGCCCACTGACACCCCTATCAGACCACAGCAAAATCACAGTCTACTTAAACAGAGCAATACTCAATCCTCAAAGCCAAAGGAACTGAATAATATCAAGAAATGCTATAGATGGAAGGAAAGGAGTGTGGAAACCTACCAAAAAATAATTAGGCAACAACTAATTCAGTCCCTTTTAGACAATTTCCTGGACAAAACGTTTCACTGTAATAGTGAAGGTGTAAACTTGGCAGTTTCTCAGCTTCCCTATCAAATCAAAAAATGTCAACAATGACAGAATATTTTATGAAGAATGCAAAAACCTAAGAAAGAATTTGAGAAACCTGTCCAACCAAAAACATAGAGACCCAGACAACCTGAGCCTACGCCTTTTGTGGAAATGCTGTTTTGGCCTGATTGGGTCTTAGTGGAGCTTAGCTCCAGACCTGCTGAGGGGGTTCAGATTGGAAAGCTTTGGGCCTGAGCTGTGGACAAATACACCAGTTGTACATCTGATCAACGGTCCACATGTTTCGCCATGCTGCATGGATTACTACACTATTGAAAAGATTATCATGCCGCTTTTGTTTTTAATAAGACCACATTATGAAGCCCTTACTACATAGCAGCTGTAAAAGACATATGTCTATGTAAAATAGGGGTACCCTCCCCGGTCCCTACCCACACATCTCTGTCAGAACAATAATGTAAAGCCTGATATGTAAGAGGTCAGATTTCCTCTTAACAGATCTGCCTGACTTCTACAGCATTATATTGTAAATATGAGGTCATATGAGTATGAATGTAAAAGCCCATCTTTCAAGGTTATTGTTGGTTATATTACTGTTTGTTCTTCTTTAGGCCATGTAATTGAGTTTGAAAAAGCCTTTGGTAAGACATTAGTGTTGGTTCAGAGGCAAACTCACTATTGATATGATTGTGATGAATTACCTGGATGTTCTAAAGGGAGAACAATGTTGGCCGTTTGGGATTTGATATGATTCATTGCATAAAGGGAACAAATCAAACTCATGTTATTAGATTTGTGAAAGTATAGTGAACACAATTCTAAATGCAACATGTAAAGTGTAGGTCCCATGTTTCATGAGCTGAAATAAAAGATCCCAGAAATGTTCCTCACGCACAAAAAGCTTATTTAGCTCAAATATTGTGCACAAAACATTGCTGTTAGTGAGCATTACTCATTTGCCAAGATAATAAATCCACCAAACAGGTGTGGCATATCAATAAACTGATTAAACAATATTATCATTACACAGGTGCACCTTGTGCTGGGGCAAACAAAAGGCCACTCTAAAATATGATATTTTGTCACATGCTACAGATGTCTCAAGTTTTGAGGGAGCGTGTAATTGGCATGCTGACTGCAGGAATGTCCACCAGAGCTGTTGCCAGATAATTGAATGTTAATTTCTCTACCATAAGCCACCTCCAACGTCGCTTTAGAGAATTTGTTTGTACGTCCAACCGGTCTCACAACCGCAGTGTCAACACGGCAGCTCAGCACCTCCACATTCAGATTCATCACCTGCGGGGATCATCTGAGACCCCTCTGAAACTGTGGGTTTGCACAACTGAAGAATTTCTGCACAAACTGTCTGAAACCGTCTCAGGAAAGCTCATCCGAGTGCTCGTCGTGCTCACCAGGGTCTTGACCTGACTGCAGTTTGGCGTTGTAACCGACTTCAGTGCGCAAATGCTCACCTTCGATGGCTGCTGGAGAAATGTGCCCTTCACGGATGAATGTCTGGCGTCGGATGCGACCAGCGATTTGCTAATGTCAAAGTTAGGACTTTCCAGCAACTTCACACAGTCATTGAAGAGGATTGGGACCACATATTTTACATTGTTGCATGTTGCGTATATATTTTTGTTCAGTGTAGTTTCATTTGTATTTGGTAAAGGGAAGTGGCAGTGGAAGTGTTTTGGGGCGATGGAAGGTGAAGCAGCCAGAGGAAGGCTACAGAGAGTGGGGGATGGAAGGTGAAGCAGCCAGAGGAAGGCTACAGAGAGTGGGGGATGGAAGGTGAAGCAGCCAGAGGAAGGCTACAGAGAGTGGGGGATGGAAGCAGCCAGAGGAAGGCTACAGAGAGTGGGGGATGGAAGCAGCCAGAGGAAGGCTACAGAGAGTGGGGGATGGAAGCAGCCAGAGGAAGGCTACAGAGAGTGGGGGATGGAAGCAGCCAGAGGAAGGCTACAGAGAGTGGGGGATGGTTGTTATGTTACCATACATGTGTTTAGATGTGAAAGCCACACTGGGTCACCTATTTCTAGAGTGTGATCTGCATGAATGATTCCAGATTCTACTCTGTTAACGCTTTAGGGGACATTAGTAAATTGATTCTACAGTACGCACACTGACGAACACACACACACACACACACACACACACACACACACACACACACACACACCATAATTCACATGCGCAATGTACTGTATGTTTACAGAATTAGACACGTGCCATCAACAGACAGTAATTCACATATGATTCCAGCTGTAGCGTTTATGTCTATGCCTTGCTAAATCTTCCTCTCCCTCTGGATCTTCTTCTCCAGGCAGGAACACTGGACTCCAAGGCCCAGTCGGAGATCTCGTCACAAGGCGGTGGTAATGGACACAGGGGCACCCCTCATGGAGTCAAAGTGACTGGAGACAGGAGGGGAGGTGGGGGAGGAGGAGGCGGCAGTGTGGGATACCAGTACCCTTACACCACCCTCTGTAAACCTCCTCCAGACACCAACATGGTGGACTGGGCCAGTAAGAACCTGAACCTGCACACGCAGGGCCTGTTCCGCCGCCGCGTCTCCATCGCCAACATGCTCTCCTGGAACAGAGGCTCCATCAAGAAGCCCATGCTGATCACCAGCGACCGCACCGTCAAGAAGGAGGCCTGTGAGATGTTCAAGCTGATTCAGGGCTACATGGGGGACCGTCCAGCCCGGCTGGAGCGCCGTCACACCGCCCTGCTGGTGATCACTAAGTGCTGGGGAATGCAGGCCCTGAGGGATGAGCTGTACGTCCAGCTGGTCAGACAGACCACTGACAACCTGAGCCTGAGGAGCCTGGAGGCCGGCTGGGAATTCATGGCCATCAGCCTGTCCTTCTTCTCCCCCTCGCCCAAGTTCAGAAGCTACCTTGAGGGGTACATCCAGACACACCTGGAGCCCTCCAACGACAAGAAGAGTGAGTGTCAAAACTGCTTCTATTGACAAAAATGTTTGTACTATTTATATACAGTACATCTATGGATTATGGGTTGGTGAAGGTTGTTTTCCTGTAGCTGGTGGTTTTGAAACATGATTTATTTGTTTGATTAGACTTGGGTGCATCCAGAGGTGTGTTTATGTATCCGGTATTCCCGTGAGTTCAAAAACAGACAGTTGATATTGGTTTTCCAGCTATTATTATCTGGGATTCGGGCCAGATCAAACAGGATGCAGTACTGGAAAAGGGAGACAAAAAAAAATGGAGTGGAAGCAGGGTCAAAGTTGAGAGAGCCCAGCACAAAACACCATCATCTGTTTTTCAGACCTAGGCACTGGGGAGAGCGCTATTGCGACAAATCTTTAATCAAAAGAACATTTTGTCTTTCCGTCCTCCTCACCACTTCATTTACAGTCATGCAGCACATTATGGAACAACACGACATGAAGACCAAGAAGAATTCAAAGTCCCGGAAGAAGAGGAAGCAGAACAACGAGGAAGAGGAAGAGGGTGAGTTTCACTACAGTAACACTTGTTCACTACATTAACACTTGTTCACTACATTAACACTTGTTCACTACATTAACACTTGTTCACTACATTAACACTTGTTCACTACAGTAACACTTGTTCACTACAGTAACACTTGTTCATTCACAGAAGAAAAAGAGGGAGGAATAACAGTTGAATTAAATTAATTTGGGTGAAAAACATATACAAAAATATGTAGAATGTGTTCCTAGAGGATAGCAGTTACAAGTATTAATTAAAACACTTCCAAAGTAGTCCTCACAGTGTCCCCATCTTACAGCCGGCAGGCCGACATTCACAGAAAATATTAACCAATGATAACACTTTATGTGGACAGTCCGGATTTTCCATTAGTAGATGCTCCACAAATAGTTTGTTGGTAGTCATGCCATCTGTTGATAAGCAACTGGTTGCTAAGGTTACGGTTAGGCTTGAATAAGAGTTGGAGTAAAAGTTTTGATTAAGTGTTAGGGTTAAGTTTATGGTTAGGATAAGGGTTAAGGTCAGGGTTAGCGCTAAGGTTATTTAGTCATTTGAAATGTTAGTGATAGTCTGTACCAACGTATGTTTCTTTCTATATGAGATTGACAATTGAAAGTATTGCACACATTTACATCAGTACTAGACTCTTTAAATAAGATTAGCAGAACCACACAAAGGAGCCTTGAGGAACAAAATCTGGGGTAATGTGTTTCCCTCTGTGCTTTATCTCTGTTGCCCTGCTGGGCAGGCTGGCACACACACACACTGCCAGGCAGGGATTAGCAGGCAGATAGCCATGTTATAGGAGTCCCTGGCCCGGTCTCCTCCTAACCCTCTAGCCTAAAGAGCATTAGTAATGCTGTCCAGGCCATGGCTGAGGGGACCTCTCTGTAGAGTGAGAGGAGACACCACCTTCATATAATCAATAAGAGACACCACTACCTAGACTCAATAAGAGACACCACTACCTAGACTCAATAAGAGATACCACTACCTAGACTCAATAAAACACCACCTACCTAGACTCAATAAGAGACACCACTACCTAGACTCAATAAGAGACACCACTACCTGGACTCAATAGGAGACACCACTACCTGGACTCAATAGGAGACACCACTACGTAGACTCAATAAGAGACACCACTATGTAAACTTAATAACAGACACCACCTTGCTAGACTCAATAACAGACACCACCTTGCTAGACTCAATAAGAGACACCACTACGTAGACTCAATAGGAGACACCACTACGTAGACTCAATAGGAGACACCACTACGTAGACTCAATAGGAGACACCACTACGTAGACTCAATAAGAGACACCACTATGTAGACTCAATAGGAGACACCACCTTGCTAGACTCAATAACAGACACCACTACGTAGACTCAATAGGAGACACCACTACGTAGACTCAATAAGAGACAACCCCAACGTAGACTCAATAACAGACACCACCTTGCTAGACTCAATAATAGACACCACCTTGCTAGACTCAATAAGAGACACCACTACGTAGACTCAATAGGAGACACCACTAGGTAGACTCAATAGGAGACACCACTACGTAGACTCAATAAGAGACGCCACTATGTAGACTCAATAGGAGACACCACTATGTAGACTCAATAGGAGACACCACTATGTAGACTCAATAGGAGACACCACTATGTAGACTCAATAGGAGACACCACTACGTAGACTCAATAGGAGACACCACTACGTAGACTCAATAAGAGACACCACTATGTAGACTCAATAGGAGACACCACCTTGCTAGACTCAATAAGAGACAACCCCAACCTAGACTCAATAATAGACACCACTACGTAGACTCAATAGGAGACACCACTACCTAGACTCAATAACAGACACCACCTTGCAAGACTCAATAAGAGATACCACTACGTAGACTCTAGGGTCCTTAGCTTAGTGATGAGCTTGGAGGGTACTAGGGTGTTGAACACTGAGCTGAAATCAATGAACAGCATTCTCACATAGGTGTTCCTTTTGTCCAGGTGGGAAAGGGCAGTGTGGAGTGCAATAGAGATTGTGTCATCTGTGGATCTGTTGTGGCAGTATGCGAATTAGAGTGGGCCCAGGGTTTCTGGGATGATGGTGTGGATGTGAGCCTTTCAAAGCATTCCATGGCTATACATAAAGTAGTAGCTGTTTGTTATAAAGTAGCTGTTAGGTAAGTGAGTGTATTTCCTACCTCAAACCACTGCTACTTTCTGTAATGGTTCTACAGCTAGAGTCTCTCTCAGGATGGTCAGTGACAAACTCTCACCCCAGCTCTCTCTGTGTCTCGTACAGTGGTGGAAAAAGTACCCAGTTGTCATACTTGAGTAAAAGTAAAGATACCTTAATAGAAAATGACTCAAGTAAAAGTGAAAGTCACCCAGTAAAATACTACTTGAATAAAAGTCTAAAAGTATTTGCTTTTAAATATATATTAAATATTAAATGTAAATATAATTTCTAAAAATATACTTAAGTAAATGTAAAAGTATGAATAATTGAACATTTCTCATATTAATCCAACCAGACAGCCTAATTTTCTTGTTTTTTAAATGTACAGCTAGCCAGGGGCACGCTCCAACACTAAGATATAATTTACAAATGAAGGATGTGCTTAGTGAGTCCACCAGATCAGAGGCAGTAGGGATGACTAGGGATGTTCTCTGTTTAGTGAGTCCACCAGATCAGAGGCAGTAGGGATGACCAGGGATGTTCTCTGTTTAGTGAGTCCTCCAGATCAGAGGCAGTAGGGATGACCAGGGATGTTCTCTGTTTAGTGAGTCCTCCAGATCAGAGGCAGTAGGGATGACCAGGGATGTTCTCTGTTTAGTGAGTCCACCAGATCAGAGGTAGTAGAGATGACCAGGGATGTTCTCTGTTTAGTGAGTCCTCCAGATCAGAGGCAGTAGAGATGACCAGGGATGTTCTCGGTTTAGTGAGTCCTCCAGACCAGAGACAGTAGGGATGACCAGGGATGTTCTCTGTTTAGTGAGTCCGCCAGATCAGAGGCAGTAGGGATGACCAGGGATGTTCTCTGTTTAGTGAGTCCGCCAGATCAGAGGCAGTAGGGATGACCAGGGATGTTCTCTGTTTAGTGAGTCCACCAGATCAGAGGCAGTAGGGATGACCAGGGATGTTCTCTGTTTAGTGAGTCCTCCAGATCAGAGGCAGTAGGGATGACCAGGGATGTTCTCTGTTTAGTGAGTCCACCAGATCAGAGGCAGTAGGGATGACCAGGGATGTTCTCTGTTTAGTGAGTCCACCAGATCAGAGGCAGTAGGGATGACCAGGGATGTTCTCTGTTTAGTGAGTCCTCCAGATCAGAGGCAGTAGGGATGACCAGGGATGTTCTCTGTTTAGTGAGTCCACCAGATCAGAGGCAGTAGGGATGACCAGGGATGTTCTCTGTTTAGTGAGTCCACCAGATCAGAGGCAGTAGGGATGACCAGGGATGTTCTCTGTTTAGTGAGTCCACCAGATCAGAGGCAGTAGGGATGACCAGGGATGTTCTCTGTTTAGTGAGTCCTCCAGATCAGACATACGCTGTGTCTATATATGGAAAAATACACGTTTAAAAAGGTTGACCAATCTATTGGTTGAAAGAAAAGAACACTCTTGGTCGACCAATTTTTATTTTATTTTTTAGTCGGGGACAGCCCTAGTGTGTTCATTTGAGCAATCAGATGGCTCCTCGCAGCTGTGTCCCAGCATCTTTGCTGGTCTCATGATGCTGCATTCTGCCCTGAGGCCAAACACACTGCATCTACCACACCAAGACCAAGACCCAGACTGACACCACATCACATCGCACAGTCATCCCCAGCCCTGCTACCAGCTGTACCAGTACTGTGACAGAGAGAGTCCCAGGCCCAGCTCCAGGATGACATGCCTGGGGGGCCATTTTAAATCTATCTGTTGTTTAAAGCACTAACAACACAAGGTAGATTGGTCTTTCTGCTGTTCAAATGTACACACGTGTATCTGAAATGTAGCCCTACACATAAACAACCATCACTTTATATAATAACACAAGAAAGAGATGCTCCCCACTAGGATGTGTATCTGAAATGCAGCCGTAGCTGCAGTAGGCCTACACATAATCTATGCCTACCAACACTCACAGACCAGCTGACAGGATGAGCCACACTAGCTTGTCAACAAATCTTATTAAACTTTAATCATTATAACTATATAGACTACATTTCTGTTCAATTTGTTACACTACACAGTGAGCGTAACCAAGCCGCCCTTCTGCTACTACCAGCTGTACTAGTACTGTGACAGAGTCCACTCACTGTGCTACCAGCTGTACTAGTAATGTGACAGAGTCCACTCACTGTGCTACCAGCTGTACTAGTACTGTGACAGAGTCCACTCACTGTGCTACATAATTTAAGAGACTATAGATAATGGGAGAGTTGTGGAAGGTTGAGATGGTTGTTGACTGACTCTCCTCCCCTTACTGTAGTAGAAAACAGTTAGTCACACTGTACACCACATCCACTCTGGAGTGTTTTCACTAAGGACATGAGGAACTACTGTCTGTGTGAGAGTGTTGTCACTGAGGACATGAGGAACTACTGTCTGTGTGAGAGTGTTGTCACTGAGGACATGAGGAACTACTGTCTGTGTGAGAGTGTTGTCACTGAGGACATGAGGAACTGCTGTCTGTGTGAGAGTGTTGTCACTGAGGACATGAGGAACTACTGTCTGTGTGAGAGTGTTGTCACTGAGGACATGAGGAACTACTGTCTGTGTGAGAGTGTTGTCACTGAGGACATGAGGAACTACTCTCTGTGTGAGAGTGTTGTCACTGAGGACATTAGGAACTACTGTCTGTGTGAGAGTGTTGTCACTGAGGACATGAGGAACTACTGTCTGTGTGAGAGTGTTGTCACTGAGGACATGAGGAACTACTGTCTGTGTGAGAGTGTTGTCACTGAGGACATGAGGAACTACTGTCTGTGTGAGAGTGTTGTCACTGAGGACATGAGGAACTACTGTCTGTGTGAGAGTGTTGTCACTGAGGACATGAGGAACTACTGTCTGTGTGAGAGTGTTGTCACTGAGGACATGAGGAACTACTCTCTGTGTGAGAGTGTTTTCACGGGTAAGGATAAAGGGGAGGAGGGATTGGATGGGGATGGTCGTTGGAATGTTTTGAAGGGAGGGAGGTGGCATCTTTGTGAGCTTCACCAGCTGCCTCTCTGGGCCCAGGCTGCTGAGTGGGTATTGTTCTGGGCGCCAGTTTGGGGTCTCGGATCCAGCTCTTCATCAAAAGAGGAGAAAGAGGGCGTAGGGGGTTTGTTTTGGTAGTGTCCGATCTCTCTGGGGCACGTTTAAGAACGTGTGGCTGACAATGGGGCCGGCCCATGGGCCTCAGACAGGCTGGGAAGACCTGGGCAGCCAGGCATTGTGGTGGCAGCAGTGGGTGTCCTGGAAATGAAACAGTGGGCCAAGCCCAGTTAAGCCCCCAGTACAAGGGGAGCGTGGGCCAGAGGAGTGGAGTGGCTGGGGCCTCTTCTGTGGAAGATTAAAGGTTGGCCGTTACACCACCAACTATTTGTATGCAAATACTCTCCGTTTCCTCTGTATCTTTTCTCTGGCCCTGGCTGTCCCTGTTTAGCGTGGGATCGCTGGATCCCATTGGACACTCAGCTGAGGCTTAGGCCACAGACACAACCAGGCTGCAAGTGGAGAGTAATGAAGAGACTGTTGATATTTTATGTCACCTGCTTTATAGATGCCCCCCATCCCCCACATCAACTCCCTAGTTCTCAGTCTGTTCTTTTATGCATACAAACACATTTACAGCCATGGTAACAGACTCATACACACATATCCATGTAGCCCCCCCCCCCCCCCCCTTCTTGTGGTATCATATAGGGATTACGACCCCCAGGCAGTGGAAAGTCAACACAGGATTCTCTCTATCTCTCAGAGCCTTAATAACAGTCTCTGAGGTCTTAACCGTGGTGCTCAGTGGTACAAGCCAGCCCTCTACCCTGCCTGGGCTATGTGCCTCATCTGGGCTATGTGTAACATCATCTGACACATAAGAGGGGAAATCAGTCCACCGCTCCCACATGCTTGTCATTCCAACCCTAACAACACAGGAGAAGGGAGGAATGCTCAGGAAGTAGGAGAGAGAGAGAGAGAGAGTAATGCTCAGGAACGAGAGAGAGAGAGAGAGAGAGAGAGAGGAATGCTCAGGAAGGAGAGAGAGAGAGGAATGCTCAGGAAGGAGGGATAGAGAGAGGAATGCTCAGGAAGGAGAGAGAGAGAGAGGAATGCTCAGGAAGGAGAGAGAGAGAGAGGAATGCTCAGGAAGGAGGAGAGAAATAGTGAGAGAAAGAGAGAGTGAGAGAAAGAGGGGGGAATGCTCAGGAAGGAGAGAGAGAGAGAGAGGAATGCTCAGGAAGGAGGAGAGAGAGAGAGAAAGAGAGAGTGAGAGCAAGAGGGGGGGATGCTCAGGAAGGAGAGAGAGAGAGAGAGAGGAATGCTCAGGAAGGAGGAGAGAGAGAGAGAAAGAGAGAGTGAGAGCAAGAGGGGGAATGCTCAGGAAGGAGGGAGAGAGAGAGAGAGAGGAATGCTCAGGAAGGAGGAGAGAGAGAGAGAAAGAGAGAGTGAGAGCAAGAGGGGGGAATGCTCAGGATGGAGGAGAAAAGGGAAAGATGAGGAGAGCGGGAGAGAATAACAGTACAGAAACCATTAGAGATGAGGAAAATAAATGAAGGACTGTGAGGGGCAGAGGAGTGAATAAAAGAGGATAAGAGAAGACGAGGGATGTGAAGACAATAAGGTCTAGAAAAAAGGAAAGAGCAGATCTTGGAGCAGGTGTTCCCAGCAGCAGTCCTGAGCCAGAGCGATGTGTGTGTCCTGCAGTCCTCAGCAGCACAGAGATCAGAGAGCAGAGACAGGGGCTTGTGAAACCACTGCCCTGCCTCTTAAATATGTGTTTTTACAGCCAAATAAAAGAGGACTTCTGCCTAAAACAACTCCTATAAAACTCTCTTTTCTTCTTCTCAGTTACAAAGTCCTCCATCCACTATGTTGACAACACTGTAACAGCACTGGTCAGAAGAGGAGGAGAAGTTAAAGTGTTTGTTCTGGACTGAGGTCATCAGGCTGTGTGACCGGTCACCTCTCTGACTATCCCTGCTGGGGCCTGCTTGGCCATGTGCCCTCACAGCTGTGCTCGGAGGTGAATGACCCAGTAGTATTATCCAGTCTGGTGTCTGGTCCTCTGAGCCGATGCAGTGCTACAGTAACACTAGGACCTGGGCGGGCTGATGAACGACAGCCCTGTATCATAGTGTTCCATTTTCTCTACCTGGCCTGGTCTCTGGGACCTGCACAACAAGTCCCCCCTCCTTTCCTCTTCCCCCTGAGGACCTTACTTTGATATGTCAGCACCCCTCCTCTCTCTTTGTTGTTTCATGAAGGCGCAAAGTTGTCCCGTGATTGAATTACTTTTCCTCATAATTGAAATCCATCTCATTCCCGTTTTGGATGAGGAAAAAGAACAAAGTTAAATCCCCTCTCCAGAAATCAACACCATGTCAGTTATGTGTGTGATTCATTTGACTTACGATAGGAGACAATACTCGCAAAACCTTTTTAAAGCCTCAGGTTCCCGTAGTTTCTCAAAACTCAACTCAGCTAACCCTCTGCCAAACCTCATGCTGCTGTTTTGTTGCTGAGGACAGGCTGTGAACGACTTTCACCTGTTTGCCATAAATCTGTGTCATGTAGTTTCAGCACCAGGGTCTGCAGCCAAGATGAACTCTGGTTCTCACAGAGTAAGGACAACAGGAAAAAAAAATGTTTTGGCCGGCCAATACCTCAGTCGCTCATTCTACACTCTTGGAAAGGATTCTACATGGAACCCAAAAGGATTCTACCTGGAACCCAAAATGATTCTACCTGGAACCCAAAAGGATTCTACATGGAACCCAAAAGGGTTCTACCTGGAACCAAAAAGGGTTCTGATATACAGTAGTAGGACTGGCAGTTAAAGTAGAAGCAGTTGAAGCACAATTAAAAATGCAGATTCAATAATGATAGTAGTACTAGTGCTTTAATAACAGTAGTACTGCTATCTGTTATAGTAATACTTAGTGTTGGATATCTTGGTGGCTTTAACCTTGAGGTACAGCTGCTCCCTGCAGCTCGATAATACAGTAATAATACACCATGGTGACTGTGCAGGATTCTCCTGGAATGTGCAGAGCTGATATCCAAAATGCCCTGCGGTGAACAGATTTGGTTTTGATGATTCATTGGTGTTCTGTCGGTGGGGTTTATGACCCCCGGGTATTACTCCAAACTCCTGTGGAACTGACACTGAGGACTTTCACATGCAGATAGAAAATGGTAACGAATTGTATTACTGCCTCAGGATTGGTCAGTAATGGTGTCTGTCATCTCCCCTCTCTCCAGGCCTGCCAATCAGCACTTATGCCAAGTACTGCTACCGCAAGCTGCAGAAGGTCGCCGTCACTGGGGGCAAAAAGGTAAGGTCATCCTAAAACACTATTAAAATGGCCAGGGAGGGATGTCGTACAAAGACAGAGGGGGTTGCTCCATCTCTCACTGCTCCATCTCTCACTGCTCCATCCCTCACTGCTCCATCTCTCACTGCTCCATCTCTCACTGCTCCATCACTCACTGCTCCATCACTCACTGCTCCATCTCTCACTGCTCCATCTCTCACTGCTCCATCTCTCACTGCTCCATCCCTCACTGCTCCATCCCTCACTGCTCCATCCCTCACTGCTCCATCTCTCACTGCTCCATCTCTCACTGCTCCATCACTCACTGCTCCATCACTCACTGCTCCATCACTCACTGCTCCATCCCTTACTGCTCCATCTCTCACTGCTCCATCTCTCACTGCTCCATCCCTCACTGCTCCATCTCTCACTGCTCCATCTCTCACTGCTCCATCTCTCACTGCTCCATCACTCACTGCTCCATCACTCACTGCTCCATCACTCACTGCTCCATCTCTCACTGCTCCATCTCTCACTGCTCCATCTCTCACTGCTCCATCACTCACTGCTCCATCACTCACTGCTCCATCTCTCACTGCTCCATCACTCACTGCTCCATCTTTCACTGCTACATCTTTCACCTCTCCATCGCTCACTGCTCACTCACTGCTCCAACACTCACTGCTCCATCATTCACTGATCACTCACTGCTCCATCACTCACTGCTCACTGTTGGACTGAATTGAGATTTCATTTCCAGACCTTCTGCTGCAGTTTTATATTCTAATTATCTAAATGATCTAGGAACTCCAACTCTCCCAGCAGACAAAGAGAAGTGGAATGTTTCTATTGTTCTAGTGAGTTAGTGTTGCCCCTGAGGTTAGCATCGGCTATGAAGCGAGGCATTCTGGGAGCTCGCACATGTGTTAGCAATCATCACACTGAGCCGTTAGGAATCCTCAGCAAAATAGGCACTAATCTGTAAACCAAAACTGAGACGGGGGCATTACAACAACCCTTTAGACCCCCTCCGTCACCCGCTCTCTCCCAAATCCCCACTGGACACGTGGATCTTAAGAGAGGGTTCAAGTCTGAGCTTGTGCCTACCAAACCACTCCTCCATCAGTCAGCCAGTAGAGCAGCCATCTCCCAACCTCCAGCCTGTCCTCTGTTGTGTCCCACCCTGTAATCAGCCCGCCCACTGCAGCCTTACTGCAGCAAGCCCACTGCAGCCCGCCCACAGCCCGCCCACTGCAGCCCGCCCACAGCCCGCCCACTGCAGCCCGCCCACAGCCCGCCCACTGCAGCCAGCCCACAGCCCGCCCACAGCACGCCCACAGCCCGCCCACAGCCCGCCCACTGCAGCCAGCCCACAGCCCGCCCACAGCCCACCCACTGCAGCCCGCCCACAGCACGCCCACAGCCCGCCCACAGCCCGTCCACTGCAGCCAGCCCACAGCCCGCCCACAGCACGCCCACAGCCCGCCCACAGCACGCCCACAGCCCGCCCACAGCCAGCCCACAGACCGCCCACAGCCCGCCCACTGCAGCCAGCCCACAGCCCGCCCACAGCACGCCCACTGCAGCCAGCCCACAGCCCGCCCACTGCAGCCAGCCCACAGCCCGCCCACAGCCCGCCCACTGCAGCCAGCCCACAGCCCGCCCACAGCCCGCCCACTGCAGCCAGCCCACAGCCCGCCCACAGCCCGCCCACTGCAGCCAGCCCACAGCCCGCCCACAGCCCGCCCACTGCAGCCAGCCCACAGCACGCCCACAGCCCGCCCACTGCAGCCCCAGGCCAGGCACTTTTACTGGGGGCTATATTTCAAATCAAATGTTATTTGTCACATGCTTCATAAACAACAGGTGTAGACTAACAGTAAAATAATTACTTAAGGGCCCTTCCGAACAATGCAGAGAGAAAGAAAATAGAGAAATAATAGAAAAGTAAAACAAGTAATAATAAATACACATTGAGTCATGATAACTTGGCTTTATACACGGGTACCAGTACTGAGTTGATATGCAGGGGTACCAGTACTGAGTTGATATGCAGGGGTACCAGTACTGAGTTGATATGCAGGGGTACCAGTACTGAGTTGATATGCAGGGGTACCAGTACTGAGTTGATATGCAGGGGTACCAGTACTGAGTTGATATGCAGGGGTACCAGTACTGAGTTGATATGCAGGGGTACCAGTACTGAGTTGATATGCAGGGGTACCAGTACTGAGTTGATATGCAGGGGTACCAGTACTGAGTTGATATGCAGGGGTACCAGTACTGAGTTGATATGCAGGGGTACCAGTACTGAGTTGATATACACGGGTACCAGTACTGAGTTGATATGCAGGGGTACCAGTACTGAGTTGATATGCAGGGGTACCAGTACTGAGTTGATATGCAGGGGTACCAGTACTGAGTTGATATGTAGGGGTACCAGTACTGAGTTGATATGTAGGGGTACCAGTACTGAGTTGATATGCAGGGGTACCAGTACTGAGTTGATATGCAGGGGTACCAGTACTGAGTTGATGTGCAGGGGTACCAGTACTGAGTTGATATGCAGGGGTACCAGTACTGAGTTGATATGCAGGGGTACCAGTACTGAGTTGATATGCAGGGGTACCAGTACTGAGTTGATATGCAGGGGTACCAGTACTGAGTTGATATGCAGGGGTACCAGTACTGAGTTGATATGCAGGGGTACCAGTACTGAGTTGATATGCAGGGGTACCAGTACTGAGTTGATATGCAGGGGTACCAGTACTGAGTTGATATGCAGGGGTACCAGTACTGAGTTGATATGCAGGGGTACCAGTACTGAGTTGATATGCAGGGGTACCAGTACTGAGTTGATATGCAGGGGTACCAGTACTGAGTTGATATGCAGGGGTACCAGTACTGAGTTGATATGCAGGGGTACCAGTACTGAGTTGATATGCAGGGGTACCAGTACTGAGTTGATATGCAGGGGTACCAGTACTGAGTTGATATGCAGGGGTACCAGTACTGAGTCGATATGCAGGGGTACCAGTACTGAGTCGATATGCAGGGGTACCAGTACTGAGTTGATATGTAGAGGTACCAGTACTGAGTTGATATGCAGGGGTACCAGTACTGAGTTGATATGCAGGGGTACCAGTACTGAGTTGATATGCAGGGGTACCAGTACTGAGTTGATATGCAGGGGTACCAGTACTGAGTTGATATGCAGGGGTACCAGTACTGAGTTGATATGTAGAGGTACCAGTACTGAGTTGATATGCAGGGGTACCAGTACTGAGTTGATATGCAGGGGTACCAGTACTGAGTCGATATGCAGGGGTACCAGTACTGAGTTGATATGCAGGGGTACCAGTACTGAGTTGATATGCAGGGGTACCAGTACTGAGTTGATATGCAGGGGTACCAGTACTGAGTTGATATGTAGAGGTACCAGTACTGAGTTGATATGCAGGGGTACCAGTACTGAGTTGATATGCAGGGGTACCAGTACTGAGTTGATATGCAGGGGTACCAGTACTGAGTTGATATGCAGGGGTACCAGTACTGAGTTGATATGCAGGGGTACCAGTACTGAGTTGATATGCAGGGATACCAGTACTGAGTTGATGTGCAGGGGTACCAGTACTGAGTTGATATGCAGGGGTACCAGTACTGAGTTGATATGTAGAGGTACCAGTACTGAGTTGATATGCAGGGGTACCAGTACTGAGTTGATATGCAGGGGTACCAGTACTGAGTTGATATGTAGAGGTACCAGTACTGAGTTGATATGCAGGGGTACCAGTACTGAGTTGATATGCAGGGGTACCAGTACTGAGTTGATATGCAGGGGTACCAGTACTGAGTTGATATGCAGGGGTACCAGTACTGAGTTGATATGCAGGGGTACCAGTACTGAGTTGATATGTAGAGGTACCAGTACTGAGTTGATATGCAGGGGTACCAGTACTGAGTTGATATGCAGGGGTACCAGTACTGAGTTGATATGCAGGGGTACCAGTACTGAGTTGATATGCAGGGGTACCAGTACTGAGTTGATGTGCAGGGGTACCAGTACTGAGTTGATATGCAGGGGTACCAGTACTGAGTTGATATGCAGGGGTACCAGTACTGAGTTGATATGCAGGGGTACCAGTACTGAGTTGATATGCAGGGGTACCAGTACTGAGTTGATATGCAGGGGTACCAGTACTGAGTTGATATGCAGGGGTACCAGTACTGAGTTGATATGCAGGGGTACCAGTACTGAGTTGATATGCAGGGGTACCAGTACTGAGTTGATATGCAGGGGTACCAGTACTGAGTTGATATGCAGGGGTACCAGTACTGAGTTGATATGCAGGGGTACCAGTACTGAGTTGATATGCAGGGGTACCAGTACTGAGTTGATATGCAGGGGTACCAGTACTGAGTTGATATGCAGGGGTACCAGTACTGAGTTGATATGCAGGGGTACCAGTACTGAGTTGATATGCAGGGGTACCAGTACTGAGTTGATATGCAGGGGTACCAGTACTGAGTTGATATGCAGGGGTACCAGTACTGAGTTGATATGCAGGGGTACCAGTACTGAGTTGATATGCAGGGGTACCAGTACTGAGTTGATATGCAGGGGTACCAGTACTGAGTTGATGTGCAGGGGTACCAGTACTGAGTTGATATGCAGGGGTACCAGTACTGAGTTGATATGCAGGGGTACCAGTACTGAGTTGATATGTAGGGGTACCAGTACTGAGTTGATATGCAGGGGTACCAGTACTGAGTTGATATGCAGGGGTACCAGTACTGAGTTGATATGCAGGGGTACCAGTACTGAGTTGATATGCAGGGGTACCAGTACTGAGTTGATATGCAGGGGTACCAGTACTGAGTTGATATGCAGGGGTACCAGTACTGAGTTGATATGCAGGGGTACCAGTACTGAGTTGATATGCAGGGGTACCAGTACTGAGTTGATATGCAGGGGTACCAGTACTGAGTTGATATGTAGGGGTACCAGTACTGAGTTGATATGCAGGGGTACCAGTACTGAGTTGATATGCAGGGGTACCAGTACTGAGTTGATATGCAGGGGTACCAGTACTGAGTTGATATGCAGGGGTACCAGTACTGAGTTGATATGCAGGGGTACCAGTACTGAGTTGATATGCAGGGGTACCAGTACTGAGTTGATATGCAGGGGTACCAGTACTGAGTTGATATGCAGGGGTACCAGTACTGAGTTGATATGCAGGGGTACCAGTACTGAGTTGATATGCAGGGGTACCAGTACTGAGTTGATATGCAGGGGTACCAGTACTGAGTTGATATGCAGGGGTACCAGTACTGAGTTGATATGCAGGGGTACCAGTACTGAGTTGATGTGCAGGGGTACCAGTACTGAGTTGATGTGCAGGGGTACCAGTACTGAGTTGATATGCAGGGGTACCAGTACTGAGTTGATATGCAGGGGTACCAGTACTGAGTTGATATGCAGGGGTACCAGTACTGAGTTGATATGCAGGGGTACCAGTACTGAGTTGATATGCAGGGGTACCAGTACTGAGTTGATATGCAGGGGTACCAGTACTGAGTTGATATGCAGGGGTACCAGTACTGAGTTGATATGTAGGGGTACCAGTACTGAGTTGATATGCAGGGGTACCAGTACTGAGTTGATATGCAGGGGTACCAGTACTGAGTTGATATGCAGGGGTACCAGTACTGAGTTGATGTGCAGGGGTACCAGTACTGAGTTGATATGCAGGGGTACCAGTACTGAGTTGATATGCAGGGGTACCAGTACTGAGTTGATATGCAGGGGTACCAGTACTGAGTTGATATGCAGGGGTACCAGTACTGAGTTGATATGCAGGGGTACCAGTACTGAGTTGATATGTAGGGGTACCAGTACTGAGTTGATATGCAGGGGTACCAGTACTGAGTTGATATGCAGGGGTACCAGTACTGAGTTGATATGTAGGGGTACCAGTACTGAGTTGATATGCAGGGGTACCAGTACTGAGTTGATATGCAGGGGTACCAGTACTGAGTTGATATGCAGGGGTACCAGTACTGAGTTGATATGCAGGGGTACCAGTACTGAGTTGATATGTAGGGGTACCAGTACTGAGTTGATATGCAGGGGTACCAGTACTGAGTTGATATGTAGGGGTACCAGTACTGAGTTGATATGCAGGGGTACCAGTACTGAGTTGATATGCAGGGGTACCAGTACTGAGTTGATATGCAGGGGTACCAGTACTGAGTTGATATGCAGGGGTACCAGTACTGAGTTGATATGCAGGGGTACCAGTACTGAGTTGATATGCAGGGGTACCAGTACTGAGTTGATATGTAGGGGTACCAGTACTGAGTTGATATGCAGGGGTACCAGTACTGAGTTGATATGTAGGGGTACCAGTACTGAGTCGATATGCAGGGGTACCAGTACTGAGTTGATATGCAGGGGTACCAGTACTGAGTTGATATGCAGGGGTACCAGTACTGAGTTGATGTGCAGGGGTACCAGTACTGAGTTGATATGCAGGGGTACCAGTACTGAGTTGATATGCAGGGGTACCAGTACTGAGTTGATATGCAGGGGTACCAGTACTGAGTTGATATGTAGGGGTACCAGTACTGAGTTGATATGCAGGGGTACCAGTACTGAGTTGATATGTAGGGGTACCAGTACTGAGTCGATATGCAGGGGTACCAGTACTGAGTTGATATGCAGGGGTACCAGTACTGAGTTGATATGCAGGGGTACCAGTACTGAGTTGATGTGCAGGGGTACCAGTACTGAGTTGATATGCAGGGGTACCAGTACTGAGTTGATATGCAGGGGTACCAGTACTGAGTTGATATGCAGGGGTACCAGTACTGAGTTGATATGCAGGGGTACCAGTACTGAGTTGATATGCAGGGGTACCAGTACTGAGTTGATATGCAGGGGTACCAGTACTGAGTTGATATGCAGGGGTACCAGTACTGAGTTGATATGCAGGGGTACCAGTACTGAGTTGATGTGCAGGGGTACCAGTACTGAGTTGATATGCAGGGGTACCAGTACTGAGTTGATATGCAGGGGTACCAGTACTGAGTTGATATGCAGGGGTACCAGTACTGAGTTGATATGCAGGGGTACCAGTACTGAGTTGATATGCAGGGGTACCAGTACTGAGTTGATATGCAGGGGTACCAGTACTGAGTTGATATGCAGGGGTACCAGTACTGAGTTGATATGCAGGGGTACCAGTACTGAGTTGATATGCAGGGGTACCAGTACTGAGTTGATATGCAGGGGTACCAGTACTGAGTTGATATGCAGGGGTACCAGTACTGAGTTGATATGTAGGGGTACCAGTACTGAGTTGATATGCAGGGGTACCAGTACTGAGTTGATATGCAGGGGTACCAGTACTGAGTTGATATGCAGGGGTACCAGTACTGAGTTGATATGCAGGGGTACCAGTACTGAGTTGATATGCAGGGGTACCAGTACTGAGTTGATGTGCAGGGGTACCAGTACTGAGTTGATATGCAGGGGTACCAGTACTGAGTTGATATGCAGGGGTACCAGTACTGAGTTGATATGCAGGGGTACCAGTACTGAGTTGATATGCAGGGGTACCAGTACTGAGTTGATATGCAGGGGTACCAGTACTGAGTTGATATGCAGGGGTACCAGTACTGAGTTGATATGCAGGGGTACCAGTACTGAGTTGATATGCAGGGGTACCAGTACTGAGTTGATGTGCAGGGGTACCAGTACTGAGTTGATATGCAGGGGTACCAGTACTGAGTTGATATGCAGGGGTACCAGTACTGAGTTGATATGCAGGGGTACCAGTACTGAGTTGATATGCAGGGGTACCACTAGGAGCGCCCATGGCCTTACACAGCTCGTTGAGAGCAGTCTTAGTGCCAGCATCAGTTTGTGGTGGTAAATACAAAAAATATCAATTGTAAATAGTACGGTCTACAGCTCATCATGGGGTATTTTAACTCAGGTGAGCAGAACCTCGAGACTTCTTTAGTATTACACCAATTTAACAGAGGATAGAGGATGATTATTTACTTGTCGCCATAGTTTCATCAGGGTACACGCACGTCGGCCTCTATGTTGTAGTTCATTTTTCGTCTGAATGTCGGGGATTGGGGTCAGGGGTAAGCAGTATGTGCCGCTGACTCATTAGGGTAGAAATGTTCATCCAAATCGAGGTTAGGGATTGCTGTTCTGATGTCCAGAAGCTATTTTTATGGTCATAGGAAGCGATGGCGGAAACATTATGTACAAAAACAGTTAAGATCTGTGGGGGAAAAAACACACAAAATAGCAGAATTGTTCAGGACCCATTAAAATGTCCGCTATACATTCCAGCGCCATTCTTTCTTTTAAACCTTATTTAACCCCTTGGAGCTGCTGAGATGGAAGCTGGGCTTTAAACATGGCTGGGTGTCTCCTGTCTACTTCTGTATATGAGGGGCCTGACCTACAGTTCAGCTGTGATTGCAGTAGGGAAGTTACAGTAGTGTGAGTGACTCGACCTGGGCCTGACATAGATAGACAATGTACCTAGATAAGGGTCGGCTTAAAACCAGTTCTAAGCTTAAATCAATAGACTTTCTAGAGCTGTGTTTAGGGACAGGTCACTTTTTCCTACTCACACCCCCACCCCCTCCCCACTCACAGGGTCTAAGGAAGCCCACCCTGGAGGAGTTAGACCAGGGGAGGAATGCCATCGTGACCCCTTCCTTGTTCGGCAGTGCCCTGGAGGAGATCATGGAGCGCCAGAGCGAGCTGTTCCCGGAGCGCAGTCTCCCCTGGGTGCAGGTGCAGCTTTCTCAGTGCGTGCTAGCCCTGGGAGGGGCCCAGACAGAGGGAATCTTCAGGTGAGGAGTCACACCACATCACCATACCACCAGGCTCGGCTCCTGGGAGAAGGGGTGGGCGTCACGGTGGAAGGATAGGGGGGAGAAGAGCAATGTTGGTGGAATTGGATAAACTTTGGGTTCCAGATACGGTCTCCACAGATGAGGATTTACTTTGAGGGGGTAAGTGGCGTTATGGGGTAAAGAAAGACAGGCGTGCATCATGGGAGAAAATACAGTATAGCCATCCCTGACACACATGGTATGCAGAACCAGACTGGGTCAGAGCCATTGTTTCAGCAGTAATTAGCAGTACAGACAGACTGAACTCTTCTGCTCCTTCTCTCCCAGCCCCAGGCCAGCAGCGTTATAGGACCAGCCTCATCAGAGACTCCCATTGGTCGGGAGGGGAGGAAGTGAGGCTCTTTCTCCTCTGATCTCATGTTAATCAGTTAAACAAACACCCTGCCTGGTTAACCTGGGGAGGTTAATCCTTACTGACTGGGCTGTGGAAGAAAAATGGAGGAGATGACTGTAACCCGTTCTCGCTGATTCAGACCCTCTCCTGGGGCATCGGTACAGATGTCTGGCGTTCTGAAGACCCCTACAAACTCGGGCCCAAGCCCTGCTCATGGCTCAGACAGACTGGGTGGTCCTACTGAGAAATGGTAGTTCAAACAAACATTAATATGTTTGACATTACCAAATGATACAAATTCACAGACTAAATCCCTGTCACACAGCAAATAATGAAAATCCACCAAATGAATCTTTTGGCCGTTCATGTTTCAGATAAAAGCATCCGATGATTAAAGACATTGTTTTATGCCTGTGTATATGAAAGTAAACACAGTGGGCAGAGTTTCCTCTTTCTCTCCCATTCTGTTTGTATTGAAGTACATTTAGAGCCCAGTGTTCTGCACACCATCTCTGTGTAAGTTCCTCTTTGGCTGAGGTCTCATCACATACTGACAGACTGTGGATTGTACATAAAACAAACAGGAGATTATGTGAGATACTGTAAACATATTTTAAGACAGTTCCCTTTTTGTCACAGTTCTCATTTGTGTCACTCACATCTCCCTTCAGTCTGGTGTGTGATTTGAACATTGACAGGAATTCTACCCTGACAGTTTTTTTTAAAAACCCTGCTGTCAGAGGATTGTCTTTACTTTTGTTTTCTTATTGAGCATCACGGTTTATTTATTTCTACTTGACAGGGATCCCGGTGTCAGGGGAATGACTGGCATTATCCTTGTGGCTCAGTGATTTTGCCTTGTTTTTTTTTATCCTTGGCACAATCAGTCCCCATGTAAAGGATACCTCCAGACGTGTAGCACTGCTATGTCCGTGTCTGCGGACATGAAACACCTTTCTCACTAATTATATCTGAGTGGTGTTGTATAACCATGTCCACCTGGGATCATATATCCCCAATATGTGTGGACTAGACCACGGCAACATGCTGAAGTGATACCGTGGTTGCCCCCATGTATTAAATACATGGCTCTGGTCTTCCCTGGGCAGCTTCAAGAGAAATGTCACAGCTGCTCTCTTTCACTATAAATGTTATTAATTAATTAATGTTATTAATTAATTAATGAAATTAACATATAATGTGTCAAAGCAATTTTCTGCATCGGAATAAACGGGTTAGCTACATTTCCTGGTTGTAAGCAAACCACAATATCCAAAATTCATAACAATTTCAGGGTGTGGAGGACAGCCCCGTGAAGGTATATCCAACTGATGTGAGAAATATCAAAATGTCTGTTTGTAGCCAGCACTTTCAGCCAGACGATTTTGAAACGGAACTGAAGTCTCAACTGATGGAGTTGGTATGTCGTCGGTCGTTGACAAGTGATGCTGTTCCATATTCCCTTCACTTCAAAGGGGAAGGCATCCGATCAGCCAACATCAGTGCAGCAGAAAAGAGGACAAGCTGAGGTAAGGTAGCTAACGTTACCTAGCTAGCTAGCGAACTAAACATATTTGTCTAAACCAAAATCGAGCTAGCTAGAAATGTATTTATCTAAACCAAAATCGAGCTAGCTAGCTAGCGAACTAAATGTATTTATCTAAACCAAAATCGAGCTAGCTAGCTAGCGAACTAAATGTATTTATCTAAACCAAAATCTAGCTAGCGAACTAAATGTATTTATCTAAACCAAAATCTAGCTAGCGAACTAAATGTATTTATCTAAACCAAAATCGAGCTAGCTAGCTAGCGAACTAAATGTATTTATCTCAACCGAAATCGAGCTAGCTAGCTAACTTTCATAATACGCTGGCTAAACATTCCATAGCAATAGCAATGTAATTAGCCAGCTGCTATCTAGAGATGCTCAATAATCAATTGCATGGCTATCTAGAAATTATGTTATATATTTTCTTACCTCTTGTTTCAGGAAGTTATGTCACTGAGTACTGCCCCTATATACAGGACCTTCCACCCCCACCTGGGATATGAATGCCTGATGACCTAAGGGTCGAAAGTGTTGTTGTAAATACACCAGATTCTACAGCTCAACTGCTCAACGGGACCTTGTTAAGCTGACCCTGGCGTGTTTGAGCAGTGCTGGATGGAGAAGTATGCACACCCAATGGCCTAGCTCTTCAGATGGAGAGTTGACCACGTGTTTTATACAGTAACTGTGCTGTATATGTTATTTGAAGGCATTTCTTCACGGTGGTGTCGTTAATGTTGAGTATCATTATATTGAGCTGGTATTGGTATCGAAATAACAATTCTGAACACTTGATATAGCTAATGATTAGCCCATTGGGGTAGCCTAAACAAATGCAGATGGGCAACCCCATGCTTCAGCCATCTATAGCCTAGCCGCTATGCTACTACATCCGTCAGACTACAGAAGAATGTTCATGGCTGCAATAGCACACCTGCCTGATAATATGAGCCATGTAGGCTATAGGCTTTCGGGAAAGAGCTAGCCCAGCCCTATAAATACAACTTTTTGGCAACATGGGCTCATTTCTGGAAATGAACATTTGCAGGTGTGTGCCGTGCTCAGACCTCAAAATTGGCATTGCATTGCAAGTGGCATTAAAATGGTCTTAAAAAGACTTCAATTCAACTTCCTGGAGGCTGCAGAAAGCCTTGATTCCACTTCCTGGAGGCTGCAGAAAGCCTTGATTCAACTTCCTGGAGGCTGCAGAAAGCCTTGATTCAAATTCCTGGAGCCTGTAGAAAGCCTTGATTCAACTTCCTGGAGGCTGCAGAAAGCCTTGATTCAACTTCCTGGAGGCTGCAGAAAGCCTTGATTCAACTTCCTGGAGCCTGCAGAAAGCCTTGATTCAACTTCCTGGAGCCTGCAGAAAGCCTTGATTCAAGCGCCGCAACAGAGAATAGCGACACCTTCTAAATGCACCTTCTAAAATCTGACTAAAATCGACTAAATCTTTCCATGATTAGCAAATAATATACTGGAGCTAGGCATAAACAGGTCTTGTTGTCAAAGTTGGTGTGTTTACAAGTAGGTTACAACTTCTACTGTAGTTTTGTCTCTATTATGACTGCAAGGCTTGAAGGCGACATTGGAGAAAGGGAGGTATTAGCTAGGAGGGCATGGTGTGGGTGACTGACTGGTGTCTGTTGGGGGTGGGTATTGTGTGTGAACGTTAGTATGCATGCTCTATTGACATGAACAAAAAATTCACCAATACACTAAACTGTCTACAAGACAAGTGTTCCTCAAACTTTTCACACCCTTGCAGTCAGTTCTTTGGCATAGGGGAGAGGGTCTGTTAGAATACCCTTCTAGACTATTCACTCTATTGGTGGCAGTGCTTGTCTACTCAACAACTGTAGGTGCTCGTACACAACTAGACTGTCTACAAGTCAACTCAAACTTTTCACAACTTTGCTAACAGCCCATCTCAATGGCGCACTCTGAGTCAATAATGAAACAAAACGCATACCAGGCTACTCTACCCTTTTTAGTTTATAGATGAACATGGTTTATTGTATGGTTACACATCCTAATGATCAGTCTTCATGTCTTTCCAGGAGACTTGCAGTACAACAAATCTCCTGCAAGAGGTCGAATCAGTGGGTGGTGAAGAAAGTGTATGAGAGGCTTGTCCACCTGACTGTGGAGTGCAGAAAGAACCAGACGGTTGTCCACCTGACTGTGGAGTGCAGAAAGAACCAGACGGTTGTCCACCTGACTGTGGAGTGCAGAAAGAACCAGACGGTTGTCCACCTGACTGTGGAGTGCAGAAAGAACCAGACGCTTGTCTACCTGACTGTGGAGTGCAGAAAGAACCAGACGGTTGTACACCTGACTGTGGAGTGCAGAAAGAACCAGACGGTTGTCTACCTGACTGTGGAGTGCAGAAAGAACCAGACGGTTGTCCACCTGACTGTGGAGTGCAGAAAGAACCAGACGGTTGTCTACCTGACTGTGGAGTGCAGAAAGAACCAGACGGTTGTCTACCTGACTGTGGAGTGCAGAAAGAACCAGACGGTTGTCTACCTGACTGTGGAGTGCAGAAAGAACCAGACGGTTGTCCACCTGACTGTGGAGTGCAGAAAGAACCAGACGGTTGTCTACCTGACTGTGGAGTGCAGAAAGAACCAGACGGTTGTACACCTGACTGTGGAGTGCAGAAAGAACCAGACGGTTGTACACCTGACTGTGGAGTGCAGAAAGAACCAGACGGTTGTACACCTGACTGTGGAGTGCAGAAAGAACCAGACGGTTGTCCACCTGACTGTGGAGTGCAGAAAGAACCAGACGGTTGTCCACCTGACTGTGGAGTGCAGAAAGAACCAGACGGTTGTCCACCTGACTGTGGAGTGCAGAAAGAACCAGACGGTTGTCCACCTGACTGTGGAGTGCAGAAAGAACCAGACGGTTATCCACCTGACTGTGGAGTGCAGAAAGAACCAGACGGTTGTCCACCTGACTGTGGAGTGCAGAAAGAACCAGACGGTTGTCCACCTGACTGTGGAGTGCAGAAAGAACCGGACGGTTGTCCACAAGGAGCCACAGCCCCCCAAACCCAACATCCCTGCCAACAGCGCCAAAGCCTGCTAAACCAGCTGCCATTAACCAACACAAGAAGAGGCTCACCAGATGAAGAACATGTTGGAACCTGGCTGGAACATTCAACCAACACAACATCCATATTCAGTACTGATGAAGTAGTGTAATATAGAATGCCTAGTATGCTCACAACTGTATTGTGGTATAAACATTGCTAGCTGTTGTAGAAAAGTATATCATGCGTTTTACTAAATGTACTGACAAGTGACTAAATTATTCCAGCTGCATCCGAAACCAATAAAGTGTTGACTTCAATTTCTTGATCAATTCATTGTGATTTTCAAGTCCAATGCACCGTAACATAGCTCCTGCGAACCTGTAAACTAGTACCGCCCCCGTTTTGAAAAGCCTGCCTTCGAGGGTGAGAACAAGGAAGTATGACTGTCAGGCTGTAGTCTTTACAAAGCCAGGGAAAATGAGTCAACCTAGGTATCCTGCAATGTCCTGGCAGATAGGAACATGGTTGAGACAAGTCCGGTGGCTCTATTGAACAATGATGACCATATCTACTCGCTGCCGGTGTGATCGTGCAATCGGAGAAACACAAAGACCACAATAATTGCTACAAAACTTGACTCCACATTTTTGGGATCAGACAGCTGACTCAATCAACCAATGACATCCGTGGTTGAACTCTCCCGGCGAGAAAATTCAAAAATACAGCTATAGTGCATAATTATGTCTGAAACACCCTCTCATCACTCATAATTATGTAGGGAGACTGGAAAAACACCCCAAATACTGGCTAGTGGTGAAATGTCCTTTTAAAAGACCTGCTGCACCACCTAGTGGAGCATTATCACACTACAACAATCAATATCAACACTGTCATAATACTGTATATCAGCTTCTAGTCCTCCGTTGACATCGCTTTATCTCCTACCACTTCCTGGTCTGTAGCAGCTGTTAAACCTATCTGCTGTGTGTCTCTTCCCTCAGGGTGCCTGGGGATATTGACGAGGTGAATGCGCTGAAGCTGCAGGTGGATCAGTGGAATATTCCAGAAAACCTTGGGGACCCCAACGTCCCGGGTAAGAAATAAATCCCTCTCATTCAACAATAAAAACAAAAACACTAAATTCCTTCTCTTGGCTGCCTGTTTTGAATGGAGAAACTAACCTTTTCTTAGAGAATGTTGTCAAGGCTGTATATAGAGCAGTCTGCACTCCATCATGCCTGGGGGACAACAGAGGTGTGGGTGTCAGAGGGGTTCTGTGTACAGTGGAAAAAGGGGGTGGGGGGTGCTTGGTTTTTATCTTTTTAGTTCTGGTAAAATTAAGTAAAGATTGTTCTCAAATGTACAGAAAAATAAATCTATTTTAAAAATAAGAACATCTCTCTCCCCTAGCGTCTCTGCTGAAGCTGTGGTACAGGGAGCTGGAGGAGCCAGTCATCCCTCAGAGCTTCTATCAGCAGTGCATCAGTAACTATGAGGATCCTGAAGCGGCTATCAGAGTGGTACAGTCTCTGCCTGAACTCAGCAGACTGGTGCTCTGCTACTTTATACACTTCTTACAGGTAACACTCAGACATATAGACGGCTTGGTTGTTTAGCAACAAAGCCATACTTGCGCAACCGTGGAGCCAAACAGGCGAGGGTTAGCTTAGAATCAAAGGCTTGTTGACAACATGTAAACTACACTGAGTGTACAAAACATTATGAACACCTTCCTAATATTGCGTTGCCTCCCCTTTTGCCTTCAGAACAGCCTCAGTTCGTCAGGGAATGGACTCTACAAGGTGTCTAAAGCGTTCCACAGGGAAGCTGGCCAATGTTTGAATCCAATGCTTTCCACAATGCTTCTTGATAAACACGGGAAATTGTTGAGTGTGAAAAACCCAGCAGCGTTGCAGTTCTTGACGCACAGTGCGCCTGGCACCTACTACCATACCCCGTTCAAAGGCACTTAAATGTTGTGTCTTGCCCATTCACACATACACAATCCATGCCTCAACTGTCTCAAGGCTTTAAAATCCTTTAACATGTCTCCCCCCCTTCATCTACACTGATTGAAGTGGATTTAACTGGTGACATCAATAAGGGATCATAGCTTTCAGCTGGATTCACTGCATCAATCTGTCATGGAAACAGCATGTTCCTAATGTTTTGTACACTCTGTGTATATTTCCTCTCTGAATCTTTATTAAAAACATACATTTACACAATGAGCACTTGTCTCTCAAATACATCGTTACAGTTGTTGGTTAGCTAGCTAGCTATTTTTTTTGCCATATTAGCATTGACGTGACATCAGTCAAAACACGTCAAAACAAGACATGGTGTCAATAACAAGATACAACGAGCTGAAACGAGCTACCTGCGATTCCCCACTTGTCATTGTTGCTAGCTACAACAACTCAGACTTCTGCCAGCGTGCATATCGTTTTCGGGACATTGTCTGCTAACTCATCTATAGGTCTCTCTCTCGCTCGTCTACCCTCTTTTTCTTTCTCTCCTCTCTTGATTGATTGAATTATTGGGGGAAAAAACATGCACTGACTATAACCCAGGGGATAACGTGTTTATGTGAAATTCACTTGTTTCCAACGTGGTCCCTCTATAAATGTTTAATCTGTCACTGTATGTTTTGTAGTTCCACCTACATAATAACTAGATGTATTAGTATAAACACAACAAACACTACATAAATGTCTCTGACCTTGACTCTCACCCTAAACTCATCCACTCTCCCTCTCCCTCCTGCAGGTGTTTGCTCAGCCCGTCAATGTGAGTAAGACCAAGATGGACGTGAATAACCTGGCCATGGTAATGGCTCCCAACTGTCTCCGCTGCCAGTCAGATGACCCACGCGTAATCTTTGAGAACACGAGGAAGGAGATGTCCTTCTTACGCATGCTCATTGTTCACCTGGACACCAGCTTCATCAAGGGCCTCCTCTGAGGCAGCCAACTCTATCCCTCTTCATCAAGGGCCTCCTCTGAGGGAGCCAACTCTATCCCTCTTCATCAAGGGCCTCCTCTGAGGGAGCCAACTCTATCCCTCTTCATCAAGGGCCTCCTCTGAGGGAGCCAACTCTATCCCTCTTTATCAAGGGCATCCTCTGAGGGAGCCAACTATCCCTCTTTATCAAGGGCCTCCTCTGAGGGAGCCAACTCTATCCCTCTTTATCAAGGGCCTCCTCTGAGGGAGCCAACTCTATCCCTCTTCATCAAGGGCCTCCTCTGAGGGAGCCAACTCTATCCCTCTTTATCAAAGGCCTCCTCTGAGGGAGCAAACTCTATCCCTCTTTATCAAGGGCCTCCTCTGAGGGAGCCAACTATCCCTCTTTATCAAAGGCCTCCTCTGAGGGAGCAAACTCTATCCCTCTTTATCAAGGGCCTCCTCTGAGGGAGCCAACTCTATCCCTCTTTATCAAAGGCCTCCTCTGAGGGAGCAAACTCTATCCCTCTTTATCAAGGGCCTCCTCTGAGGGAGCCAACTCTATCCCTCTTTATCAAGGGCCTCCTCTGAGGGAGCCAACTCTATCCCTCTTTATCAAGGGCCTCCTTTGAGGGAGCCAACTCTATCCCTCTTTATCAAGGGCCTCCTCTGAGGGAGCCAACGCTATCCCTCTTTATCAAGGGCCTCCTCTGAGGGGGTCATCTCTATCCCTCTTTATCAAGGGCCTCCTCTTAGGGAGCCAACTCTATCCCTCTTTATCAAGGGCCTCCTCTGAGGGGGTCATCTCTATCCCTCTTTATCAAGGGCCTCCTCTGAGGGGGTCATCTCTTTATCTGTCACCATGCCCTGGAGAGCTGCACTTGTGCATCAGCCCTCAACTATAGCTGCTCTGTCTTTCTATCATACAACTCTACAACTGTCTACCACCTTATTCACAACAAGCCCTCTGTTCCTTCACACTTCTCATCAACCATATCACATCTCAACCCTAGATTCCCTCTGGTTCATGAACACCACAGCCGGAGGAACACAGACAGTGGACTGCACAGACAGTGGACTGCACAGACAGTGGACTGCACAGACAGTGGACTGCACAGACAGGGGACTGCACAGACAGGGGACTGCACAGACAGTGGACTGCACAGACAGTGACCGGGTATCTAGATGGTTTTTCGTGCTCCGAATCATCTTCCCTTATTGTTTGAGACTTTGGGACAAGCTCACATGTGATGGTAGTGGGAGACTGTTTATCCGTTGGAAAGCAGGACATACAGTACACGGTGTTCTTGGGCTCGTGTTAATGTCTGGAGCAGAATCAGTGGAATGGTATCCAACACACGGTTTCCATGGTTTCCAGGTCTTTGATGCCATTCCATTTGCTCCGTTCCAGCCATTTATTATGAGCCGTCCTCCCCTCAACAGCCTCCTGTGCTACTGTTTCTGCTCCAAACACTGGACCGTGCTGGCGTGAGATTCAGCATGTGAAGAAGAGCAATCGCAATACGAGACAATTATGCACAAGAAGCATGTGTGCAGGGAAAAGTCCAGAGACAAATGTGTAAATATGATGTTGTTTTTATTGTGGGGGGGAAATTGTTCCTGCTTTGAGTGCCACATATGTATCTGACTGCCATGGTAGTGAATGATGATGATGTCTCATCACGTTTAGACATGACGAATTGAGGGGGAACCCACTACAGACAGAATCTGTATTATTCCGTTCTCTTTTCCTTTATCACAGTGTGTCTGCAAGCAACGATTTCCTTCGCATTTCATTTGGAACGCTTTTTTGACTAATTTTAATATGAATTCTGTCTGTATTGCCAGAGCTGCAGGATGAGTTGATAGTAAAGGTTTAGACTTCTCCACTGGCCGCGGAGACAGATTCCCCCTCTGGGCAACAAAAAATATATATATTTATTTCTAAACAGTTTCTCTTAAAATAAAAATGGTTACCCATCAGTTAGGCAGAGATGTGTGTACATGTGTGAGAGACAGAGTCTCGGATTAAAATGAGGAAAACACATTTCTATTCTCCTCAGTGGTGGAGGGGGGGGGGGGGGGGGCTAGGGAACATTTGTGGAGCACTTTCTGCTGTTTTCCTCCAGACAATTACATTTGACTTATTTTGGAGAGGGCCAAAAATATTTTTATCCTCCCTTCAGTGGAACACAATTATACCTTTGATGGAGCTTGCAAAAATGCTAAATTTAGCTATTAGCAGGTCAGGGGAAAAGGATGCAGGAGAAAATGAGAGCGCTGCTGCTGCCTGGACCTAAAGCCTTAGCCACGCAGACAGTGGTGGATTTACAGTGCAAGCCAAAGGGAGAGGCAATCTGGCAGTGGTTTTAGGGTCTGGGGGTACATTAGTTTAGTGCCATATACTGGGAGGACAAAAAACAAACCGATTTAGTATTTTTAGACAATATTGCCTAACAAGGACTTTCCTATTCCTTAAAATCATATGCCACATAAGGAGAAGACTGTTTAAAATCCATATTTCAGCTGTCTTAAGGGCCATGCGGTTTCCATTATATTTAGCAGTGTGGTCAGGGTTTAGGTTTTAATGCCCCACAAGTTTTCTCTGTGTCTACCTCATCTTAGTGATGGGGTCTGTGCTGCGAGGCTTGTGTGTATGTATACGCACGTGTATGTACGTACTTGCACATCAGTGTGTGTGTGTTTGCCGACTACGCGTGTGTGTCAACTGTAAATGTGTGTGTTTGTGTGGTAGGAGTCTGTTCATATAGCATATACTCCGTAGTTACTGGAAGCTGGAGCCCCTAAATTAGAGGGTGTGTTTAGCCAGAAAATTGCATCTAGAGGTTATATGGTTGTTAACCCCTTTTCTGCACTCACAGCATTTACAGCGGCCGCTCCTTCGTTTCCTTTATTAATGCTTTACTGTTCGTCTTACGAAAACCCAAGCCACCAGTTGGGTACTCCATAGCCACATCAGAGGACACTACCCAGCTTTCTCCTCACCTCTAGCCAGCAGCGGCAGCTCTGAGGTGGGGTGGAGGATGGCTATGCAGTGCCAGTAGTTCTGGGAGTGCATGAGAGATATATACTGAGCCTGCAGAACGAGGAGGGAGAATTCAGGGGCCAGCAGTCACTGGTCTATTGCTAAAGTTCTTGTAATTGTATCACAATGTGATAGTGTTCTTCTAGAATCTATACACAGACCTTTAATAAAACAGCTGTGGACCTGTAACTCTTAAGACACTGAACTCCTGAAGCTCTGGTTTAACTCTTCTCCATCCTGTGTTCTTCAGTGGCTGATGATTCATATATATATATATATATAAATATATATACAGTATTATATATGAATAGTAGCATGGTCTTTGGTCACTGAATGTTCAAAACAATGATGGTTATAATAACATGATTCCACAATATTGTGAAAAAGAGTTCCATTCTTCAGTAATGTCATTATTCTCTTAGTTTGACATCAATGCTTACGGTGTGAGTCAGCGGTGTAATTTCTTGATTTGATCAAATCATTTTTGACTCTTATTTTTTTTTCCTAACTGGAATGAGTGTTGATAATGTTTGTTGAGATGATAAACTGAAGTGTGTCATGTTTAGACTGTGTTTGACGACAGTTACAACATGTGTGTGTCCATTGTGCTTCCTCTTCCCTGGCCCTCACATGATGGGTGCTATTGACTCGTTGTAAATATGCTTGCAGGTCTTTTGGGTATGTTGGTGTGTGTGTGTGTGTGTGTGTGTGTGTGTTCGAAAACAAGAAAAACAGCAACGGTGATTGTGTGGATGGATTTATTTCATAAATAATTGAAAAAATAAAGTTTGTAAACAAAATTTGTCGTCACTTGTTTTATACTGAACAAAAATAAACATAACATGTAAAGTGTTGGTCTCATGTTTCATGAGCTGAAATATAAGATCCCAGAAATGTCGTACGCACAATAATATTATTTCTCTCAAATTGAACATAAATTTGTTTACCTCCCTGTTAGTGAGCATTTCTTCTTGGCCAAGATATTCCATCTACCTGACTGGTGTGGTATATCAAAGAAGCTGATTTAAAAACATGATCCTTGTGCTGGGGACAATAAAAGGCCATTCTAAAATGTGCCGTTTTGTCACACAACACAATGCCACAGATGTCTCAAGTTCAGGGAGCATGCATATGGCATGTTGACTGCAGGAACGTCCATCAGAGCTGTTGCCAGATGAATCCCAGTTTCAACTCTACCCGGGCAGATGGCGTCGTGTGGGCGAGCGGTTTGCGGATGTCAACGTTGTGAACACAGGGCCCCAAGTAACTTCACACAGCCATTGAAAAGCAGCGGGACAACATTCCACAGGCCACAATCAACAGTCTGATCAACTCAATGTGAAGGAGATGTGCTACGCTGCACACCAAATACAGACTGGTTTTCTGATCCATGCTCCTACTTTTTTTTTTTTAAAGGTATCTGTGACCAACATATTCATATTAGTATTCCCAGATCATGTGAAATCCATACATTTGGGCCTAAAGAATGTATTACAATTGACAAATTTCCTTATATGAATTGTAAGTCGGTAAAATCTTTGACATTTGCATGTTGCGTTTATATTTGTGTTCAGTGTATCTTGAAAAGATTAGTTAACAAGGGATGAGTCGAACTTGTGCAGGTCTCCCATTGACATCAATATGCATTTCAGGGTTTTAGTCTCTGGTGACCTACAGAAACATGGAGTAGATGGCCAGAGGCCAGCGCTTACACAATTTTGGTTGGAGATGTTTCTCTCTAGCACAGTGACTGATCATTATCAAGGAAAATACAAAAGCACATTGCTGAAGTTGCTCTTAAAGGCCCAGTGCAGTCAAAAACTTGATGTTGCTGTGTTATATATATATATATGTATGTATGTATGTATGTATGTATGTATGTATGTATGTATGTATGTATGTATGTATGTATGTATGTATATATATATATATATATATAATATATATATATATATATATATATATATATATATATACATACACTGCTCAAAAAAATAAAGGGAACACATAAACAACACAATGTAACTCCAAGTCAATCACACTTCTGTGAAATCAAACTGTCCACTTAGGAAGCAACACTGATTGACAATAAATTTCACATGCTCTTGTGCAAATGGAATAGACAACAGGTGGAAATTATAGGCAATTAGCAAGATACCCCCAATAAAGGAGTGGTTCCTGGCTGATGTTTTGCTCACTTTTGAATGCTGGCGGTGCTTTCACTCTAGTGGTAGCATGAGATGGAGTCTACAACCCACACAAGTGGCTCAGGTAGTGCAGCTCATCCAGGATGGCACATCAATGCGAACTGTGGCAAGAAGGTTTGCTGTGACTGTCAGCGTTGTGTCCAGAGCATGGAGGCGCTACCAGGAGACAGGCCAGTACATCAGGAGACGTGGAGGAGGCTGTAGGAGGGCAACAACCCAGCAGCAGGACCGCTACCTCCGCCTTTGTGCAAGGAGGAGCACTGCCAGAGCCCTGCAAAATGACCTCCAGCAGGCCACAAATGTGCATGTGTCTGCTCAAACGGTCAGAAAAAGACTCCATGAGGGTGGTATGAGGGCCCGCCGTCCACAGGTGGGGGTTGTGCTTACAGCCCAACACCGTGCAGGACGTTTGGCATTTGCCAGAGAACACCAAGATTGGCAAATTCGCCACTGGCGCCCTGTGCTCTTCACAGATGAAAGCAGGTCCACACTGAGCACGTGACAGACGTGACAGAGTCTGGAGACGCCGTGGAGAACGTTCTGCTGCCTGCAACATGTGGGGTGGCATTTCTTTGGGGGGCCACACAGCCCTCCATGTGCTCGCCAGAGGTATAGCCTGACTGCCATTAGGTACCGAGATGAGATCCTCAGACCCCTTGTGAGACCATATGCTGGTGCGGTTGGCCCTGGGTTCCTCCTAATGCAAGACAATGCTAGACCTCATGTGGCTGGAGTGTGTCAGCAGTTCCTGCAAGAGGAAGGCATTGATGCTATGGACTGGCACGCCTGTTCCCCAGACCTGAATCCAATTGAGCACATCTGGGACACCATGTCTTGCTCCATCAACCAACACCACGTTGCACCACAGACTGTCCAGGAGTTGGCGGATGCTTTAGTCCAGGTCTGGGAGGAGATCCCTCAGGAGACCATCCGCCACCTCATCAGGAGCATGCCCAGGCGTTGTAGGGAGGTCATACAGGCACGTGGAGGCCACACACACTACTGAGCCTCATTTTGACTTGTTTTAAGGACATTACTTTAAAGTTGGATCAGCCTGTAGTGTGGTTTTCCACATTAATTTTGAGTGTGACTCCAAGAATATTTCATTCATTCAGATGTAGGATGTGTTATTTTAGTGTTCCCTTTATTTTTTGGAGCAGTGTATATATTTCCACAATATGATGTTGGAATAACTGTGAAATTGTGAAAATTATGATAATGCACTTTTAGTGTAAAAGCTGTTTGAAAAGACCACCTGAAATTACAGCCTGTTTTGGTGGGAAGGAGTTTTGGCCTTCCACGATGACATCACCATGTGGTAAATTGGTTAATAGACCAATAAGAAAGAGCGTTCCGAACCTCTCTGCCAATAACATCTTTCCCCTCCCCACTCCTACAGTTTTTTTTTCAAAATTCTTGCTAGAGAAATTGCCCTTTGCTAAGAAGCTTTATTTTTATTTATTTTTTACCATTGAAATTTAAAACAATCACAGTAAGGTACTTAATTGTTACCTAGAAATTATTTGATATTGAGGTAACGTTTGCATTGGACCTTTAATAAACTATAATGAGAAGTGGCTGGACATAACATCTACATTATGTATGTACGGAGTTGGTAGCAGTAGCAAGGAGATCTGTTCTCCTAAATTACAGCAATACTGCTCTCTGGTGGACAGATGTTTTATAGCATTTGTTTACGTATAGACCCACATGGTTACATGCACAATGCAAAACACAAGTTCCTCAAATGATGACTACTGCATTTCATACAAAAGAGGACTTAAGTCCTAATCTTCTCAAAGTCCAACATATAGTGTAGGTTCATCACAAAGCCTGTACACTGGAATATTTTAACACAAAGGGGAATCAAAATGATACAGAATATAATTGTAAAATACAAACTAAAAAATCACATGGATCATCATCACTGTGCAGTCTATATTTTCTCTCTCTCTCCAAGACAAAACATAATGCGAGAAACGATTAGAAAACAGAAAAAAAACATCTAAATTCTTCTCCAAAAAGTTACATTTCATAATAGAAAGAAATCGAACATTTTATGTACACTTCTTGTTCTTGAGCTAGGAGGCAGTTGAGTAGTGCAAACGCATTAGTTATCTGCTTCGTAACAGTGACCTTGCTCTGCCAGACAACATACGTTGTCCATAGAGGCCCGAGAAGCACGTTGCTCGAAGGATTTGCAACGCGGTGTGAAACTGCGGAGCGCAAAGTAAACGTCTATCTAGCTTCTTTGTAAAGAACATATACAGTGTATTTAAATGTAGCTGTATAATTTACATGTAAAACTAAAATGTTAAAAGTTTTTGGTGGCAGTAATTGTTATGGGTGTAAGATGGCACAGTGATGCCATCTGTTGGTAAATGTTCATTACTGCAACTCATGTGTTTTACCGGGGTGCTTGAGATACCCGGATGTGTTGTCATGTACTGAACAAGACTGGTTACTCGCATCAATGCCTCTGTCTCGTCATTTAACATTCAAACAGTAATGATGTGACGCTTCTGTGGATATGAAACTTGCCTGCAAGCGTTCGGGATATTCGCTAGCTACAGCAAAATAATTTGTTTAGGGAAAAGTTTGGAAACTCAAGTGAAGTATAGTGTATAGTGTTCTCAGACTGTGGTTACGGGGGCCCCGGGAAAGGAAACTACTGATTGACAGTGGCTGTATCCTATGAAACGTCTGTATCGACATTCCGTCATAAATTGTAAACAATCATTCATTCAATATCGGCGGCGGAAGTTGCTACGAGTAGAACGCGGAAGCGAACTGGATTCAGATAATTACTGTACATTAATTAATCGCATGTTATGTTTTTGACAGCACCGGTTTTAATATGTCTATAGGTTTAATGTAAGGTCACTGTTAGTGCGCTGTTTAATTTAAATAAATCAGAAACTGTGTTAGCGCTTCTGAGAATGTAAACAAGATCGAGTCACTTTTGTCAGACTTCTATCACTGTCACTAGCTAGGTTTCCATCCAATTACCTACAGATGTTCATGTGAATATACATATGGATTCGCTGTGGATAAAAAAAAAATATGTGCTTGTTGACGTAGTGCACACAATGTACCTTTTCGCTTCCATTTTCAGGTGCCGAATAAAATAAAACAAAATGCAATGTGTTTCCATTGCATTTTAAACCTGACCGATAGTTTTGTCACAAACTGTTGCGTTAAATAGCAAATGTGTCTGCTCTGGTCTTGGTACGTGCGCTCTAGCCAACAGGTCGCATATACTGTTGTGGCCAAAAGTTTTGAGAATGACACAAATATGAATTTTCACAAAGTTTGCTGCTTCAGTGTCTTTCGATATTTTTGTCAGATATTACTATGGAATACTGAAGTATAATTACAAGCATTTCATAAGTGTCAAAGGCTTTTATTGACAATTACATGAAGTTGATGCAAAGAGTCAATATTTGCAGTGTTGACCCTTCTTTTTCACGACCTCTGCAACCTGCCCTGGCATGCTGTCAATTAACTTCTGGGCCACATCCTGACTGGTAGCAGCCCATTCTTGCATAATCAATGCTTGGAGTTTGTCAGAATTTGTGGGTTGTTTGTTTGTCCACCCACCTCTTGAGGATTGACCACAAGTTCTCAATGGGATTAAGGTCTGGGGAGTTTCCTGGCCATGGAACCAAAATATCAATGTTTTGTTCCCCGAGCCACTTAGTTATCACTTTTGCCTTATGGCAAGGTGCTCCAACATGTTGGAAAAGGCATTGTTCATCACCAAACTGTTCCTAGATGGTTGGGAGAAGTTGCTCTCGGAGGATGTGTTGGTACCATTCTTTATTCATGTCTGTGTTCTTAGGCCAAATTGTGAGTGAGCCCACTCCATTGGCTGAGAAGCAACCCCACACATGAATGGTCTCAGGATACTTTACTGTTGGCATGACACAGGACTGATGGTAGCGCTCACCTTGTCTTCTCCGGGACAAGCTTTTTTCAGGATGCCCCAAACAATCTGAAAGGGGACTCATGAGAGAAAATGACTTTCCCCAGTCCTCAGCAGTCCAATCTCTGTACCTTTTGCAGAATATCAATCTGTCCCTGATGTTTTTCCTAGAGAGAAGTGGCTTCTTTGCTGCCTTTCTTGACACCAGGCCATCCTACAAAAGTCTTCGCCTCACTGTGCGTGCAGATGCACGCACACCTGCCTGCTGCCAAGCAAGCTCTGTACTGGTGGTGCCCCGATCCCGCAGCTGAATCAACTTTAGGAGACAGTCCTGGCGCTTGCTGGACTTTCTTGGGCGCACTGAAGCCTTCTTCACAACAATTGAACCGCTCTCCTTGAAGTTCTTGATGATCCAATAAATGGTTGATTTAGGTACAATCTTACTGGCAGCAATATCCATTCCTGTGAAGCCATTTTTGTGCAAAGCAATGATGACAGCACGTGTTTCCTTGCAGGTAACCATGATTGACAGAGGAAGAACAATGATTCCAAACACCACCCTACTTTTGAAGCTTCCAGTCTGTTATTCGAACTCAATCAGCATGACAGAGTGATCTCCAGCCTTGTCCTCGTCAACACCCATATTGTGTTAAGGAGAGAATCACTGACATGTCAGCTGGTCCTTTTGTGGCAGGGCTGAAATGCAGTGGAAATGTTTTTTGGGGGATTCAGTTCATTTGCATGGCAAAGAGGGACTTTGCAATTAATTGCAATTCATCTGATCACTCTTCATATCATTCTGGAGTATGTGCAAATTGACATCGTACAAACTGAGGCAGCAAACTTTGTGAAAATTAATATTTTTGCAGTTTTCAAGCAAATTTCCACGGATTCTACATTTTCTTCCATCTAGCTGAGAGAATATTTTTCCGTTTTGAAGATAGTTTCCTGCAATTCAACACATTTTGTCACTGAGCATGAGAGAACATTTTGCCATAGTTAATGCTGTGTTCTTTTGCTCTAACTTCAAAAATCAATACTGTTAAATTCATTGTTTTTGGAATGTTCAATTCCTCTAACTGTTTAGCTTTTATCTTGGTGATTGTAAAGTTCTCAAAGATTTAAAAAAAATATATAGGTCCATTATTTTGTATACATACTTTATATTTGGGTTTAGTAATTTAAGTTCACGCTGAAAGCATTTTTTCCATCCAGAAAATTAATAACAAATTAAATGTAAAAAAATAAACCATTCTTTACATTTCGGCCCGTCCGGCCCACCCAAGGGTTTCTATGGCAGAAAAATCCCTGTACATTGGGTCAATATTCTGACCGTGTCTGTTTTTCTCTCTCTTCAGCTTCCTATACTGTGAAGTTTTTCGATGGAGTAGTCAAGACCATTAATCCAACCAAAGTAAAGCCATATAAGCTAGAGGTGAGAGCTCCATATGACTGTTGGTTCACACTAGTGTAGAAGATGGTTGCTCGGGTTATCTTAATGTTTTAAATGTTGTCTTGTGTGATAGAATGTGAAGGCCCAGGAGAGAGACATAACTCAAGGTGAGCAGAGCAATGGGAAAGGTGAAGCCAAGGTGAACGGGAAAGCAGAGAGTTACAAATCCAAAAAAGGATCTTCAGACCTGGAGGAAGAAGAGAGTAGGAAAGATGAAGAGGAGAAAACGCGGAATGGCAACATTGAGAACAGTGGACAGAATGGGAACCTGAACGGCGAGGAGGGGGAGACGGGAGCAGGAGAACTAGGCCAGGAAGGTGTTGGGGAACAGACTGAAAAGCCACAAGTCAAGAAAGATGGGCTGGCTGTCCAAGCTGAAAGGAAAGATAGACAGGCTGTCCAAGCTGAAAGGGAAGATGGGAAGGTTGTCCAAGCTGAAAGGGAAGATGGGAAGGTTGTCCAAACTGAAAGGGAAGATGTGAATGTAGGTGGGGAGTGTGTGATGAGCAGTAACCAAAGGCAGGAGGAGAAAGAAAGGGATGTTTCTGGACAGAGTTCCCCGCTGAACTGGTACCGACCTTCTGAAGGTATGTAGGTTAGTGTAAGGCCTCGATCACACAAACAGCGTCATTGCATTTTGGTACACCAGAAGTACATTAATTTCCAATGAAACGCTACGTTTGCCTTGCAGAGGCAGTTGCAATGCGTTCTGGGTGGTGCATACGTTGGATTTATCGAATATATGCATCAAACTGTATGCCTAGACAGCTTGACAGAAATGGTAGCAGAGGGTGAACTTTTGTTGCACACACAGATGATGCTGTGTACCGTTTTGCACAGTGACGCTAATCGGTGTGATCAAGGCGTAAGGCTTTGACAGTGGAACAATGAAAAACCGCTGTAGAATCATCAGGTTGAAATAGGTTTCCTATGGTTTACGTGTCCAAACTGGAGAAGAAAGATGGAAGCTTGGCTTATAGCTTTGCTTGGTAATTTGAATTGTGGCTTAATAAAGCCTGTTAGGACAGATTCTGTAGCTTGATAGATAAGTGGAAGAAGTCAAGGGGAGAATGTCTGCTGAGTCACACTGAACTTTCACTTGTTATCTGTTTACAGAAAGTTAACACGAACTGAGAAAGAGGATGGGTGTGTCTCTTGGACAGAGGCCACCTCCAAAGACGGAAAGGTCAGACACAAGCAAAGGTCTGTATCTTAATAGATTATTTTATTAGTCACATGCACAGGGTCGCAGACATGGGCGCAACTTTGGTTTTAGAAGTGGGAGGGACATAACTTGTTTTATTTTTTTATCCAATCAGATAAACACTCCAAACAGCCTACCCGACCGCCCGGAGGCATCCACATGGTCCTAAAGCACACCGTTGCCTCGTTTTGTATCACATTCCAATGATAAAACTGGGGGGACAAAAATACAATTTCAGAATGTGCACGGCCCCCCCCTTTCCCAGTGAAAGTTGCGCCCCTGGTCACAGATGTATTTGCAGGGTTCAGTGAAATTCTTAAGCTTTGAACTCCAACAGTGCAGGTCAAAGAGAAGTGAATGAAACAATAATTACAATTATAATATATACATATTTACAACTGCAACGATGATAAATGTCCATGGGGGGGATTATTATACATTTATATTTAACCTTTCTGCCTTCCCCTTCCTCTCTGCCTTCCCCCTTCCTCTCTGCCTTCCCCCTTCCTCTCTGCCTTCCTCTCTGCCTTCCCCCTTCTTCTCTGCCTTCCCGCTTCCTCTCTGCCTTCCCCCTTCCTCTCTGCCTTCCCCCTTCCTCTCTGCCTTCCCCTTCCTCTCTGCCTTCCCCTTCCTCGCTGCCTTCCCCTTCCTCGCTGCCTTTCCCTTCCTTGCTGCCTTCCCCTTCCTCTCTGCCTTCCCCTTCCTCTCTGCCTTCCCCCTTCCTCTCTGCCTTCCCCCATCCTCTCTGCCTTCCCCTTCCTCTCTGCCTTCCCCTACTTCTCTGCCTTCCCCTTCCTCGCTGCCTTCCCCTTCCTCGCTGCCTTCCCCTTCCTCTCTGCCTTCCCCTTCTTCTCTGCCTTCCCCTTCTTCTCTGCCTTCCCCTTCCTCTCTGCCTTCCCCTTCCTCGCTGCCTTTCCCTTCCTCGCTGCCTTCCCCTTCCTCGCTGCCTTCCCCTTCCTCGCTGCCTTCCTCTCTGCCTTCCTCTCTGCCTTCCCCTTCTTCTCTGCCTTCCCCTTCCTCTCTGCCTTCCCCTTCCTCGCTGCCTTTCCCTTCCTCGCTGCCTTTCCCTTCCTCGCTGCCTTCCCCTTCCTCGCTGCCTTCCCCTTCCTCGCTGCCTTCCTCTTCCTCGCTGCCTTCCTCTCTGCCTTCCTCTCTGCCTTCCCCTTCTTCTCTGCCTTCCCCTTCCTCTCTGCCTTCCCCTTCCTCGCTGCCTTCCCCTTCCTCGCTGCCTTCCCCTTCCTCTCTGCCTTCCCCTTCCTCTCTGCCTTCCCCCTTCCTCTCTGCCTTCCCCTTCTTCTCTGCCTTCCCCTTCCTCTCTGCCTTCCCCTTCCTCGCTGCCTTCCCCTTCCTCTCTGCCTTCCCCCTTCCTCTCTGCCTTCCCCCTTCCTCTCTGCCTTCCCTTCCTCTCTGCCTTCCCCTTCCTCTCTGCCTTCCCCTTCCTCTCTGCCTTCCCTTCCTCTCTGCCTTCCCCTTCCTCGCTGCCTTCCCTTCCTCTCTGCCTTCCCCTTCCTCTCTGCCTTCCCCTTCCTCTCTGCCTTCCCCTTCCTCGCTGCCTTCCCCTTCTCCAGACAGAAGCAACTCATCCCAGTCTCAGATGCAAGTTAGATCAGATTCCGTCCCAAGCGTTAACCCCAGACCAGACAAACACCCAGGCAACCACAGAGGCCAGCATCGAAGCCCAATCAGAGATAGGTAAATGAGATGCTCATAATATTTAGAGCCAATAAGAGTTTTTAGGAGCCTTCATAAGTTGTCCTATCACCACACACACACACACACACACACACACACACACACACGCACAGTTCCATTAATTACATGTTGTTCCTTTTATCTCTATCTTAGTGTATAGAGTCATCAAAAACCAGCCACTTCCAATCCTCTCCATTCAACTGGACCACATCCCCTTCAAGTGCAAAGCTCCTGGCTGCCTGAAGTCCTTCCGGAAGACCTCTCTCCTGCACTACCACACGCCTCCGAACACGCCTCTGAGTACAGCGTGCAGACCCGGGCATCAGAGAAGGAGGTTGGCTTTCAGGAGACGCCTAGGAGGAGAAGAACCATGTCAGGCTCTAGACGTGAGTAGTGTCACTCCAGCCCAGGGATCACCTGAGCTAAACCCAACCTCTCTGTCACATTATTATCTGGACCAGTTGTTGTATACAGCCGGTGCTGTTATATCCATGCATGGACAATAAATCAATCAAATCCGAATGAAATCTTCTATTGCAATGCTCTGCTGTATTATAGACTCACCCCTGGGTGACAGACAGGCTGCCATCTGAGTTAACCGTCATCGTTGGAGATCACTGAGTGAGAGAAGGAAGTAGAACCAGCAAACAAACAGCGAACCCCAATGCTGAAAGAGAATATGGCGTCAGTGAAACAGGTGAGGGACATTTTGCACACATTTCACCATCGTTCTGGACTGAGAATATCAACTTGGGTCTTGAACTCTTTTATACACTGAGTGTACAAAACATTAAGAACACCGGCTCTTTCCATGACATAGACTGACCAGGTGAATCCAGGTGACAGCTATGATCCCTTATTGAGGTCACCTGTTAAATCCACTTCAATCAGTGTAGGTGAAGGGGAGGAGACGTGTTAAAGAAGGATTTTTAAGCCTTGAGACAGTTGAGACATGGATTGTGTATGTGCGCCATTCAGAGGGTGAACGGGCAAGACAAAAGATTGAAGTGCCTTTTGAACAGGGCATGTTTGTAGGTGCAACTGTTTTCTGTCAAGAACTAGTGTTGTCACGATAACCAAAATGTTACAAATGATACGATAACAGGCCAAGTAGCACGATACCAAGTAGGATCGCGATACCACGGGATGGAAAAATCAGTGACCTAGCTTCCTGTTTGCCCCGTCCACCGGACACATGTTCACGTTGTCTAAACGTTCTCCAAAAAAACATGTCACTGAAATTCACACTTCTACTCAATACAACACATTGAATTGAACATCACACTGTTCAGTGTATAATATAAAACTGCATAGAATGGCTGATTTTGCTCATATTTGTAAAGGCCCAGCTGTGATTTGATTGGAGGAATGGCAGGAAGTATACATATATATGCATATTATGCATGCATAATGATCTGTATGTCATTGTGTCAGTCAGGGGACAACGCTACATAATGACCTGTATGTCATTGTGTCAGTCAGGGGGAACACACAACCATTTTCTCTCACTCTCTCACACACAAACTTTTAAAATGTTAGGCACCAAACAGAATGTAAGAAAGAAATGGATGTTTGATATAGTTTAGTTACATCCTACCTATATGAATCCTACCCTTTTGAAACACATCTCATGAGTAGCAGATCCTTTTCCTTTCTTCCTGGGCCAATCAGATGTGCTTAGACCTACTGTCAACGTACCAGGTTGTTAGCTAGCTTGGTAACATGACTGAATAACATTTTGTTATCAAACCAATAATTAGCTACTCGTTTAAAATGGCCCGTAACATGGTTTGTGAAATTATATAACATTTGTGTGAATCCCCCCCCCCCTCCCCTCCATGTTACCATGGATCATATTATGTAACTGTTCAGGCTAGAGACAAGACCTCTGGTAACATGGATCATATTATATAACTGTTTAGACTAGAGACAAGACCTCTGGTAACATGGATCATATTATATAACTGTTTAGACTAGAGACAAGACCTCTGGTAACATGGATCATATTATATAACTGTTTAGACTAGAGACAAGACCTCTGGTAACATGGATCATATTATAATATTATATAACTGTTTAGACTAGAGACAAGACCTCTGGTAACATGGATCATATTATAATATTATATAACTGTTTAGGCTAGAGACAAGACCTCTGGTAACATGGATCATATTATAATATTATATAACTGTTTAGACTAGAGACAAGACCTCTGGTAACATGGATCATATTATATAACTGTTTAGGCTAGAGACAAGACCTCTGGTAACATGGATCATATTATAATATTATATAACTGTTTAGGCTAGAGACAAGACCTCTGGTAACATGGATCATATTATATAACTGTTTAGACTAGAGACAAGACCTCTGGTAACATGGATCATATTATATAACTGTTTAGACTAGAGACAAGACCTCTGGTAACATGGATCATATTATATAACTGTTTAGACTAGAGACAAGACCTCTGGTAACATGGATCATATTATATAACTGTTTAGACTAGAGACAAGACCTCTGGTAACATGTGTCATATTATATAACTGTTTAGGCTAGAGACAAGACCTCTGGTAACATGGATCATATTATATAACTGTTTAGACTAGAGACAAGACCTCTGGTAACATGGATCATATTATATAACTGTTTAGACTAGAGACAAGACCTCTGGTAACATGGATCATATTATATAACTGTTTAGGCTAGAGACAAGACCTCTGGTAACATGGATCATATTATAATATTATATAACTGTTTAGGCTAGAGACAAGACCTCTGGTAACATGGATCATATTATATAACTGTTTAGGCTAGAGACAAGACCTCTGGTAACATGGATCATATTATATAACTGTTTAGACTAGAGACAAGACCTCTGGTAACATGGATCATATTATATAACTGTTTAGGCTAGAGACAAGACCTCTGGTAACATGGATCATATTATAATATTATATAACTGTTTAGACTAGAGACAAGACCTCTGGTAACATGGATCATATTATATAACTGTTTAGGCTAGAGACAAGACCTCTGGTAACATGGATCATATTATATAACTGTTTAGACTAGAGACAAGACCTCTGGTAACATGGATCATATTATATAACTGTTTAGACTAGAGACAAGACCTCTGGTAACATGGATCATATTATATAACTGTTTAGACTAGAGACAAGACCTCTGGTAACATGGATCATATTATATAACTGTTTAGGCTAGAGACAAGACCTCTGGTAACATGGATCATATTATATAACTGTTTAGACTAGAGACAAGACCTCTGGTAACATGGATCATATTATATAACTGTTTAGACTAGAGACAAGACCTCTGGTAACATGGATCATATTATATAACTGTTTAGGCTAGAGACAAGACCTCTGGTAACATGGATCATATTATATAACTGTTTAGACTAGAGACAAGACCTCTGGTAACATGGATCATATTATATAACTGTTTAGACTAGAGACAAGACCTCTGGTAACATGGATCATATTATAATATTATATAACTGTTTAGACTAGAGACAAGACCTCTGGTAACATGGATCATATTATAATATTATATAACTGTTCAGGCTAGAGACAAGACCTCTGGTAACATGGATCATATTATATAACTGTTTAGGCTAGAGACAAGACCTCTGGTAACATGGATCATATTATAATATTATATAACTGTTCAGGCTAGAGACAAGACCTCTGGTAACATGGATCATATTATATAACTGTTTAGGCTAGAGACAAGACCTCTGGTAACATGGATCATATTATATAACTGTTTAGACTAGAGACAAGACCTCTGGTAACATGGATCATATTATATAACTGTTTAGACTAGAGACAAGACCTCTGGTAACATGGATCATATTATATAACTGTTTAGACTAGAGACAAGACCTCTGGTAACATGGATCATATTATATAACTGTTTAGACTAGAGACAAGACCTCTGGTAACATGTGTCATATTATATAACTGTTTAGACTAGAGACAAGACCTCTGGTAACATGGATCATATTATATAACTGTTTAGGCTAGAGACAAGACCTCTGGTAACATGGATCATATTATATAACTGTTTAGGCTAGAGACAAGACCTCTGGTAACATGGATCATATTATATAACTGTTTAGACTAGAGACAAGACCTCTGGTAACATGGATCATATTATATAACTGTTTAGACTAGAGACAAGACCTCTGGTAACATGGATCATATTATAATATTATATAACTGTTTAGACTAGAGACAAGACCTCTGGTAACATGGATCATATTATAATATTATATAACTGTTTAGACTAGAGACAAGACCTCTGGTAACATGGATCATATTATATAACTGTTCAGGCTAGAGACAAGACCTCTGGTAACATGGATCATATTATAATATTATATAACTGTTTAGGCTAGAGACAAGACCTCTGGTAACATGGATCATATTATATAACTGTTCAGGCTAGAGACAAGACCTCTGGTAACATGTGTCATATTATAATATTATATAACTGTTTAGACTAGAGACAAGACCTCTGGTAACATGGATCATATTATAATATTATATAACTGTTTAGGCTAGAGACAAGACCTCTGGTAACATGGATCATATTATATAACTGTTTAGACTAGAGACAAGACCTCTGGTAACATGGATCATATTATATAACTGTTTAGACTAGAGACAAGACCTCTGGTAACATGGATCATATTATAATATTATATAACTGTTTAGACTAGAGACAAGACCTCTGGTAACATGGATCATATTATAATATTATATAACTGTTTAGACTAGAGACAAGACCTCTGGTAACATGGATCATATTATATAACTGTTCAGGCTAGAGACAAGACCTCTGGTAACATGGATCATATTATAATATTATATAACTGTTTAGGCTAGAGACAAGACCTCTGGTAACATGGATCATATTATATAACTGTTCAGGCTAGAGACAAGACCTCTGGTAACATGTGTCATATTATAATATTATATAACTGTTTAGACTAGAGACAAGACCTCTGGTAACATGGATCATATTATATAACTGTTTAGGCTAGAGACAAGACCTCTGGTAACATGGATCATATTATATAACTGTTTAGACTAGAGACAAGACCTCTGGTAACATGGATCATATTATATAACTGTTTAGACTAGAGACAAGACCTCTGGTAACATGGATCATATTATAATATTATATAACTGTTTAGACTAGAGACAAGACCTCTGGTAACATGGATCATATTATAATATTATATAACTGTTTAGACTAGAGACAAGACCTCTGGTAACATGGATCATATTATATAACTGTTCAGGCTAGAGACAAGACCTCTGGTAACATGGATCATATTATAATATTATATAACTGTTTAGGCTAGAGACAAGACCTCTGGTAACATGGATCATATTATATAACTGTTCAGGCTAGAGACAAGACCTCTGGTAACATGTGTCATATTATAATATTATATAACTGTTTAGACTAGAGACAAGACCTCTGGTAACATGGATCATATTATATAACTGTTTAGGCTAGAGACAAGACCTCTGGTAACATGGATCATATTATAATATTATATAACTGTTTAGACTAGAGACAAGACCTCTGGTAACATGGATCATATTATATAACTGTTTAGGCTAGAGACAAGACCTCTGGTAACATGGATCATATTATAATATTATATAACTGTTTAGACTAGAGACAAGACCTCTGGTAACATGGATCATATTATATAACTGTTTAGACTAGAGACAAGACCTCTGGTAACATGGATCATATTATATAACTGTTTAGACTAGAGACAAGACCTCTGGTAACATGGATCATATTATATAACTGTTTAGACTAGAGACAAGACCTCTGGTAACATGTGTCATATTATATAACTGTTTAGACTAGAGACAAGACCTCTGGTAACATGGATCATATTATATAACTGTTTAGGCTAGAGACAAGACCTCTGGTAACATGGATCATATTATATAACTGTTTAGGCTAGAGACAAGACCTCTGGTAACATGGATCATATTATATAACTGTTTAGACTAGAGACAAGACCTCTGGTAACATGGATCATATTATATAACTGTTTAGACTAGAGACAAGACCTCTGGTAACATGGATCATATTATAATATTATATAACTGTTTAGACTAGAGACAAGACCTCTGGTAACATGGATCATATTATAATATTATATAACTGTTTAGACTAGAGACAAGACCTCTGGTAACATGGATCATATTATATAACTGTTCAGGCTAGAGACAAGACCTCTGGTAACATGGATCATATTATAATATTATATAACTGTTTAGGCTAGAGACAAGACCTCTGGTAACATGGATCATATTATATAACTGTTCAGGCTAGAGACAAGACCTCTGGTAACATGTGTCATATTATAATATTATATAACTGTTTAGACTAGAGACAAGACCTCTGGTAACATGGATCATATTATAATATTATATAACTGTTTAGGCTAGAGACAAGACCTCTGGTAACATGGATCATATTATATAACTGTTTAGACTAGAGACAAGACCTCTGGTAACATGGATCATATTATATAACTGTTTAGACTAGAGACAAGACCTCTGGTAACATGGATCATATTATAATATTATATAACTGTTTAGACTAGAGACAAGACCTCTGGTAACATGGATCATATTATAATATTATATAACTGTTTAGACTAGAGACAAGACCTCTGGTAACATGGATCATATTATATAACTGTTCAGGCTAGAGACAAGACCTCTGGTAACATGGATCATATTATAATATTATATAACTGTTTAGGCTAGAGACAAGACCTCTGGTAACATGGATCATATTATATAACTGTTCAGGCTAGAGACAAGACCTCTGGTAACATGTGTCATATTATAATATTATATAACTGTTTAGACTAGAGACAAGACCTCTGGTAACATGGATCATATTATATAACTGTTTAGGCTAGAGACAAGACCTCTGGTAACATGGATCATATTATATAACTGTTTAGACTAGAGACAAGACCTCTGGTAACATGGATCATATTATATAACTGTTTAGACTAGAGACAAGACCTCTGGTAACATGGATCATATTATAATATTATATAACTGTTTAGACTAGAGACAAGACCTCTGGTAACATGGATCATATTATAATATTATATAACTGTTTAGACTAGAGACAAGACCTCTGGTAACATGGATCATATTATATAACTGTTCAGGCTAGAGACAAGACCTCTGGTAACATGGATCATATTATAATATTATATAACTGTTTAGGCTAGAGACAAGACCTCTGGTAACATGGATCATATTATATAACTGTTCAGGCTAGAGACAAGACCTCTGGTAACATGTGTCATATTATAATATTATATAACTGTTTAGACTAGAGACAAGACCTCTGGTAACATGGATCATATTATATAACTGTTTAGGCTAGAGACAAGACCTCTGGTAACATGGATCATATTATAATATTATATAACTGTTTAGACTAGAGACAAGACCTCTGGTAACATGGATCATATTATATAACTGTTTAGGCTAGAGACAAGACCTCTGGTAACATGGATCATATTATAATATTATATAACTGTTTAGGCTAGAGACAAGACCTCTGGTAACATGGATCATATTATATAACTGTTTAGGCTAGAGACAAGACCTCTGGTAACATGGATCATATTATATAACTGTTTAGACTAGAGACAAGACCTCTGGTAACATGGATCATATTATATAACTGTTTAGACTAGAGACAAGACCTCTGGTAACATGGATCATATTATAATATTATATAACTGTTTAGACTAGAGACAAGACCTCTGGTAACATGGATCATATTATATAACTGTTCAGGCTAGAGACAAGACCTCTGGTAACATGGATCATATTATAATATTATATAACTGTTTAGGCTAGAGACAAGACCTCTGGTAACATGGATCATATTATATAACTGTTCAGGCTAGAGACAAGACCTCTGGTAACATGGATCATATTATAATATTATATAACTGTTTAGACTAGAGACAAGACCTCTGGTAACATGGATCATATTATATAACTGTTCAGGCTAGAGACAAGACCTCTGGTAACATGTGTCATATTATAATATTATATAACTGTTTAGACTAGAGACAAGACCTCTGGTAACATGGATCATATTATATAACTGTTTAGGCTAGAGACAAGACCTCTGGTAACATGGATCATATTATATAACTGTTTAGACTAGAGACAAGACCTCTGGTAACATGGATCATATTATATAACTGTTTAGACTAGAGACAAGACCTCTGGTAACATGGATCATATTATAATATTATATAACTGTTTAGACTAGAGACAAGACCTCTGGTAACATGGATCATATTATAATATTATATAACTGTTTAGACTAGAGACAAGACCTCTGGTAACATGGATCATATTATATAACTGTTCAGGCTAGAGACAAGACCTCTGGTAACATGGATCATATTATAATATTATATAACTGTTTAGGCTAGAGACAAGACCTCTGGTAACATGGATCATATTATATAACTGTTCAGGCTAGAGACAAGACCTCTGGTAACATGTGTCATATTATAATATTATATAACTGTTTAGACTAGAGACAAGACCTCTGGTAACATGGATCATATAATATAACTGTTTAGGCTAGAGACAAGACCTCTGGTAACATGGATCATATTATAATATTATATAACTGTTTAGACTAGAGACAAGACCTCTGGTAACATGGATCATATTATATAACTGTTTAGGCTAGAGACAAGACCTCTGGTAACATGGATCATATTATAATATTATATAACTGTTTAGGCTAGAGACAAGACCTCTGGTAACATGGATCATATTATATAACTGTTTAGGCTAGAGACAAGACCTCTGGTAACATGGATCATATTATATAACTGTTTAGGCTAGAGACAAGACCTCTGGTAACATGGATCATATTATATAACTGTTTAGGCTAGAGACAAGACCTCTGGTAACATGGATCATATTATATAACTGTTTAGACTAGAGACAAGACCTCTGGTAACATGGATCATATTATATAACTGTTTAGACTAGAGACAAGACCTCTGGTAACATGGATCATATTATAATATTATATAACTGTTTAGACTAGAGACAAGACCTCTGGTAACATGGATCATATTATAATATTATATAACTGTTTAGACTAGAGACAAGACCTCTGGTAACATGGATCATATTATATAACTGTTCAGGCTAGAGACAAGACCTCTGGTAACATGGATCATATTATAATATTATATAACTGTTTAGGCTAGAGACAAGACCTCTGGTAACATGGATCATATTATATAACTGTTCAGGCTAGAGACAAGACCTCTGGTAACATGTGTCATATTATAATATTATATAACTGTTTAGACTAGAGACAAGACCTCTGGTAACATGGATCATATTATATAACTGTTTAGGCTAGAGACAAGACCTCTGGTAACATGGATCATATTATAATATTATATAACTGTTTAGACTAGAGACAAGACCTCTGGTAACATGGATCATATTATATAACTGTTTAGGCTAGAGACAAGACCTCTGGTAACATGGATCATATTATATAACTGCTTAGACTAGAGACAAGACCTCTGGTAACATGGATCATATTATATAACTGTTTAGACTAGAGACAAGACCTCTGGTAACATGGATCATATTATATAACTGTTTAGACTAGAGACAAGACCTCTGGTAACATGGATCATATTATATAACTGTTTAGGCTAGAGACAAGACCTCTGGTAACATGGATCATATTATATAACTGTTTAGACTAGAGACAAGACCTCTGGTAACATGGATCATATTATATAACTGTTTAGACTAGAGACAAGACCTCTGGTAACATGGATCATATTATAATATTATATAACTGTTTAGACTAGAGACAAGACCTCTGGTAACATGGATCATATTATAATATTATATAACTGTTCAGGCTAGAGACAAGACCTCTGGTAACATGGATCATATTATATAACTGTTTAGGCTAGAGACAAGACCTCTGGTAACATGGATCATATTATAATATTATATAACTGTTCAGGCTAGAGACAAGACCTCTGGTAACATGGATCATATTATATAACTGTTTAGGCTAGAGACAAGACCTCTGGTAACATGGATCATATTATATAACTGTTTAGACTAGAGACAAGACCTCTGGTAACATGGATCATATTATATAACTGTTTAGACTAGAGACAAGACCTCTGGTAACATGGATCATATTATATAACTGTTTAGACTAGAGACAAGACCTCTGGTAACATGTGTCATATTATATAACTGTTTAGACTAGAGACAAGACCTCTGGTAACATGGATCATATTATATAACTGTTTAGGCTAGAGACAAGACCTCTGGTAACATGGATCATATTATATAACTGTTTAGGCTAGAGACAAGACCTCTGGTAACATGGATCATATTATATAACTGTTTAGACTAGAGACAAGACCTCTGGTAACATGGATCATATTATATAACTGTTTAGACTAGAGACAAGACCTCTGGTAACATGGATCATATTATAATATTATATAACTGTTTAGACTAGAGACAAGACCTCTGGTAACATGGATCATATTATAATATTATATAACTGTTTAGACTAGAGACAAGACCTCTGGTAACATGGATCATATTATATAACTGTTCAGGCTAGAGACAAGACCTCTGGTAACATGGATCATATTATAATATTATATAACTGTTTAGGCTAGAGACAAGACCTCTGGTAACATGGATCATATTATATAACTGTTCAGGCTAGAGACAAGACCTCTGGTAACATGTGTCATATTATAATATTATATAACTGTTTAGACTAGAGACAAGACCTCTGGTAACATGGATCATATTATAATATTATATAACTGTTTAGGCTAGAGACAAGACCTCTGGTAACATGGATCATATTATAATATTATATAACTGTTCAGGCTAGAGACAAGACCTCTGGTAACATGGATCATATTATATAACTGTTTAGGCTAGAGACAAGACCTCTGGTAACATGGATCATATTATAATATTATATAACTGTTCAGGCTAGAGACAAGACCTCTGGTAACATGGATCATATTATATAACTGTTTAGGCTAGAGACAAGACCTCTGGTAACATGGATCATATTATATAATTGTTTAGACTAGAGACAAGACCTCTGGTAACATGGATCATATTATATAACTGTTTAGACTAGAGACAAGACCTCTGGTAACATGTGTCATATTATATAACTGTTTAGACTAGAGACAAGACCTCTGGTAACATGGATCATATTATATAACTGTTTAGGCTAGAGACAAGACCTCTGGTAACATGGATCATATTATATAACTGTTTAGGCTAGAGACAAGACCTCTGGTAACATGGATCATATTATATAACTGTTTAGACTAGAGACAAGACCTCTGGTAACATGGATCATATTATATAACTGTTTAGACTAGAGACAAGACCTCTGGTAACATGGATCATATTATAATATTATATAACTGTTTAGACTAGAGACAAGACCTCTGGTAACATGGATCATATTATAATATTATATAACTGTTTAGACTAGAGACAAGACCTCTGGTAACATGGATCATATTATATAACTGTTCAGGCTAGAGACAAGACCTCTGGTAACATGGATCATATTATAATATTATATAACTGTTTAGGCTAGAGACAAGACCTCTGGTAACATGGATCATATTATATAACTGTTCAGGCTAGAGACAAGACCTCTGGTAACATGTGTCATATTATAATATTATATAACTGTTTAGACTAGAGACAAGACCTCTGGTAACATGGATCATATTATAATATTATATAACTGTTTAGGCTAGAGACAAGACCTCTGGTAACATGGATCATATTATATAACTGTTCAGGCTAGAGACAAGACCTCTGGTAACATGGATCATATTATAATATTATATAACTGTTTAGGCTAGAGACAAGACCTCTGGTAACATGGATCATATTATATAACTGTTTAGGCTAGAGACAAGACCTCTGGTAACATGGATCATATTATATAACTGTTCAGGCTAGAGACAAGACCTCTGGTAACATGGATCATATTATATAACTGTTTAGACTAGAGACAAGACCTCTGGTAACATGGATCATATTATATAACTGTTTAGGCTAGAGACAAGACCTCTGGTAACATGGATCATATTATATAACTGTTTAGACTAGAGACAAGACCTCTGGTAACATGGATCATATTATATAACTGTTTAGACTAGAGACAAGACCTCTGGTAACATGGATCATATTATATAACTGTTTAGACTAGAGACAAGACCTCTGGTAACATGGATCATATTATAATATTATATAACTGTTTAGACTAGAGACAAGACCTCTGGTAACATGGATCATATTATAATATTATATAACTGTTCAGGCTAGAGACAAGACCTCTGGTAACATGGATCATATTATATAACTGTTTAGGCTAGAGACAAGACCTCTGGTAACATGGATCATATTATAATATTATATAACTGTTTAGACTAGAGACAAGACCTCTGGTAACATGGATCATATTATATAACTGTTTAGACTAGAGACAAGACCTCTGGTAACATGGATCATATTATAATATTATATAACTGTTTAGGCTAGAGACAAGACCTCTGGTAACATGGATCATATTATATAACTGTTCAGGCTAGAGACAAGACCTCTGGTAACATGTGTCATATTATAATATTATATAACTGTTTAGACTAGAGACAAGACCTCTGGTAACATGGATCATATTATTGTTACGGTGAGTGAATGAGGACCCAAAAGCGAACTAACTTAAACAGAGCTTCTTTAATAACCAAACATAGGTAGGCTCAGATAGACCGGCAGATTCCGACAGGACAGGACAAGGTTACAGCAAACATGACGATAGTCTGGCTCAGGCATGAAACACAACAAACAAGAATCCGACAAGGACAGGAACAAAAACAGAGAGAGATATAGGGGACTAATCAGAGGGAAAAAGGGAACAGGTGGGAAACGGGGTGACGAGGTAGTCAGGAGGAGACAAGGAACAGCTGGGGGAAAGCGGGGGAGAAAAGGTAACCTAATACGACCAGCAGAGGGAGACAGGGTGAAAGGAAAGGACAGAGACACAACATGACAATACATGACAGTACCCCCCCACTCACCGAGCGCCTCCTGGCGCACTCGAGGAGGAAACCTGGCGGCAACGGAGGAAATCCTCGATCAGCGCACGGTCCAGCACGTCCCGAGAGGGAACCCAACTCCTCTCCTCAGGACCGTACCCCTCCTAATCAACGAGGTACTGGTGACCACGGCCCCGAGGACGCATGTCCAAAATCCTGCGGACCCTGTAGATGGGTGCGCCCTCGACAAGGATGGGGGGGGGGGGGGGGGGAAGACGAGCGGGGGCGCGAAGAACGGGCTTAATACAGGAGACATGGAAGACCGGGTGGACGCGACCAAGGTATCGCGGAAGAAGAAGTCGAACTGCGACAGGATTAATGACCCGAGAAATACGGAACGGACCAATGAACCGCGGGGTCAACTTGCGAGAAGCCGTCTTAAGGGGAAGGTTCTGAGTGGAGAGCCAAACTCTCTGACCGCGACAATATCTAGGACTCATAGTTCTACGCTTATTAGCAGCCCTCACAGTCTGCGTCCTATAACGGCAAAGTGCAGACCTGACCCTCTTCCAGGTGCGCTCGCAACGTTGGACAAAAGCCTGAGCGGAGGGGACGCTGGACTCGGCGAACTGAGATGAGAACAGCGGAGGCTGGTACCCGAGGCTACTCTGAAAAGGAGATAGCCCGGTCGCAGACGAAGGAAGCGAGTTGTGGGCGTATTCTGCCCAGGGGAGCTGTTCTGACCAAGACGCAGGGTTGCGAAAAGAAAGACTGCGTAAGATGCGACCAATAGTCTGATTGGCCCGTTCTGCTTGACCGTTAGACTGGGGGTGAAAGCCGGAAGAGAGACTGACGGAAGCCCCAATCAAACGGCAAAACTCCCTCCAAAATTGAGACGTGAATTGCGGACCTCTGTCCGAAACGACGTCTGACGGAAGGCCATGAATTCTGAAAACATTCTCGATGATGATTTGTGCCGTCTCTTTAGCAGAAGGAAGCTTAGCAAGGGGAATGAAATGAGCCGCCTTAGAGAACCTATCGACAACCGTAAGAATAACAGTCTTCCCCGCTGACGAAGGCAGTCCGGTGACAAAATCTAAGGCGATGTGAGACCACGGTCGAGAGGGAATGGGCAGCGGCCTGAGACGGCCGGCAGGAGGGGAGTTACCGGACTTAGTCTGCGCGCAGACCGAACAAGCAGCCACGAAACGACGCGTGTCATGCTCCCGGGTGGGCCACCAAAAACGCTGGCGAATGGAAGCAAGCGTACCCCGAACGCCAGGGTGGCCGGCTAACTTGGCAGAGTGAGCCCACTGAAGAACGGCCAGACGAGTAGGAACGGGAACGAAAAGAAGGTTCCTAGGACAAGCGCGCGGCGACGGAGTGTGAGTGAGCGCTTGCTTTACCTGCCTCTCAATTCCCCAGACAGTCAACCCGACAACACGCCCCTCAGGGAGAATCCCCTCGGGGTCAGTGGAGGCTACTGAAGAACTGAAGAGACGAGATAAAGCATCAGGCTTGGTGTTCTTAGAGCCCGGACGATAAGAAATCACGAACTCGAAACGAGCGAAAAACAGCGCCCAACGCGCCTGACGCGCATTAAGTCGTTTGGCAGAACGGATGTACTCAAGGTTCCTATGGTCAGTCCAAACGACAAAAGGAACGGTCGCCCCCTCCAACCACTGTCGCCATTCGCCTAGGGCTAACCGGATGGCGAGCAGTTCGCGGTTTCCCACATCATAGTTACGTTCCGACGGGGACAGGCGATGAGAAAAATACGCGCATGGGTGGACCTTGTCGTCAGAGAGGGAGCGCTGAGAAAGAATGGCTCCCACGCCCACCTCTGACGCGTCAACCTCGACAACGAACTGTCTAGAGACGTCAGGTGTAACAAGGATAGGAGCGGATGTAAAACGATTCTTGAGGAGATCAAAAGCTCCCTGGGCGGAAACGGACCACTTAAAGCACGTCTTGACAGAAGTAAGGGCTGTGAGAGGAGCTGCCACCTGACCGAAATTACGGATGAAACGACGATAGAAGTTCGCGAAGCCGAGAAAGCGCTGCAGCTCGACGCGTGACTTAGGGGCGGGCCAATCAATGACAGCTTGGACCTTAGCGGGGTCCATCTTAATGCCTTCAGCGGAAATAACAGAACCGAGAAATGTGACGGAGGAGGCATGAAAAGTGCACTTCTCAGCCTTCACAAAAAGACAATTCTCTAAAAGGCGCTGGAGGACACGTCGAACGTGCTGAAGATGAATCTGGAGTGACGGTGAAAAAATCAGGATATCGTCAAGGTAAACGAAAACAAAGATGTTCAGCATGTCTCTCAGGACATCATTGACTAATGCCTGAAAGACAGCTGGAGCGTTAGCGAGGCCGAAAGGAAGAACCCGGTATTCAAAGTGCCCTAACGGAGTGTTAAACGCCGTCTTCCACTCGTCCCCCTCCCTGATGCGCACGAGATGGTAAGCGTTACGAAGGTCCAACTTAGTGAAAAACCTGGCTCCCTGCAGGATCTCGAAGGCTGAAGACATAAGAGGAAGCGGATAACGATTCTTAACTGTTATGTCATTCAGCCCTCGATAATCTATGCAGGGGCGCAGAGACCCGTCCTTCTTCTTGACAAAAAAAAAACCCCGCTCTGGCGGGAGAGGAGGAGGGGACTATGGTACCGGCGTCAAGAGCTACAGACAAATAATCCTCGAGAGCCTTACGTTCGGGAGCCGACAGAGAGTATAGTCTACCCCGGGGGGGAGTGGTTCCCGGAAGGAGATCAATACTACAATCATACGACCGGTGTGGAGGAAGAGAGGTGGCCCTGGACCGACTGAACACCGTGCGCAGATCGTGATATTCCTCCGGCACCCCTGTCAAATCACCAGGCTCCTCCTGTGAAGAAGAGACAGAGGAAACAGGAGGGATAGCAGACATTAAACATTTCACATGACAAGAGACGTTCCAGGAGAGGATAGAATTACTAGACCAATTAATGGAAGGATTATGACAAACTAGCCAGGGATGGCCCAAAACAACAGGTGTAAAAGGTGAACGAAAAATCAAAAAAGAAATGGTTTCGCTATGATTACCAGAAACAGTGAGGGTTAAAGGTAGCGTCTCACGCTGAATCCTGGGGAGAGGACTACCATCCAGGGCGAACAAGGCCGTGGACTCCCTTAACTGTCTGAGAGGAATGTCATGTTCCCGAGCCCAGGTCTCGTCCATAAAACAGCCCTCCGCCCCAGAGTCTATTAAGGCACTGCAGGAAGCTGACGAACCGGTCCAGCGTAGATGGACCGACAAGGTAGTGCAGGATCTTGAAGGAGAGACAGGAGTAGTAGCGCTCACCAGTAGCCCTCCGCTTACTGATGAGCTCTGGCTTTTACTGGACATGAAGTGACAAAATGACCAGCAGAACCGCAATAGAGACAGAGGCGGTTGGTGATTCTCCGTTCCCTCTCCTTAGTCGAGATGCGGATACCTCCCAGCTGCATAGGCTCAGCTCCCGAGCCGGCAGAGGAAGATGGTAGTGATGCGGAGAGGGGGGCAACGGAGAACGCGAGCTCCTTTCCACGAGCTCGGTGACGAAGATCAACCCGTCGCTCAATGCGAATAGCGAGTTCAATCAAGGAATCCACGCTGGAAGGAACCTCCCGGGAGAGAATCTCATCCTTTACCTCTGCGCGGAGACCCTCCAGAAGACGAGCGAGCAAAGCCGGCTCGTTCCAGCCACTGGAGGCAGCAAGAGTGCGAAACTCAATAGAGTAGTCTGTTATGGATCGATTGCCTTGACATAGGGAAGCCAGGGCCCTGGAAGCCTCCTCCCCAAAAACAGATCGATCAAAAACCCGTATCACCTCCTCCTTAAAGTTCTGATACTGGTTAGTACACTCAGCCCTTGCCTCCCAGATTGCCGTGCCCCACTCACGAGCCCGTCCAGTAAGGAGAGATATGACGTAGGCGACACGAGCAGTGCTCCTGGCGTAAGTGTTGGGCTGGAGAGAAAACACAATATCACACTGGGTGAGGAACGAGCGGCATTCAGTGGGCTCCCCAGAGTAACACGGCGGGTTATTGATTCTGGGCTCCGGAGATTCGAAAGCCCTGGAAGTGGCCGGTGGATCGAGGCGGAGATGGTGAACCTGTTCTGTGAGGTTGGAGACTTGGGTGGCCAGGGTCTCAACGGCATGTCGAGCAGCAGACAATTCCTGCTCGTGTCTGCCTAGCATCGCTCCCTGGATCTCGACGGCTGAGTGGAGAGGATCCGAAGTCGCTGGGTCCATTCTTGGTCGGATTCTTCTGTTACGGTGAGTGAATGAGGACCCAAAAGCGAACTAACTTAAACAGAGCTTCTTTAATAACCAAACATAGGTAGGCTCAGATAGACCGGCAGATTCCGACAGGACAGGACAAGGTTACAGCAAACATGACGATAGTCTGGCTCAGGCATGAAACACAACAAACAAGAATCCGACAAGGACAGGAACAAAAACAGAGAGAGATATAGGGGACTAATCAGAGGGAAAAAGGGAACAGGTGGGAAACGGGGTGACGAGGTAGTCAGGAGGAGACAAGGAACAGCTGGGGGAAAGCGGGGGAGAAAAGGTAACCTAATACGACCAGCAGAGGGAGACAGGGTGAAAGGAAAGGACAGAGACACAACATGACAATACATGACAATTATAATATTATATAACTGTTTAGGCTAGAGACAAGACCTCTGGTAACATGGATCATATTATATAACTGTTTAGACTAGAGACAAGACCTCTGGTAACATGGATCATATTATATAACTGTTCAGGCTAGAGACAAGACCTCTGGTAACATGGATCATATTATATAACTGTTTAGACTAGAGACAAGACCTCTGGTAACATGAATCATATTATATAACTGTTTAGGCTAGAGACAAGACCTCTGGTAACATGGATCATATTATAATATTATATAACTGTTTAGGCTAGAGACAAGACCTCTGGTAACATGGATCATATTATATAACTGTTTAGGCTAGAGACAAGACCTCTGGTAACATGGATCATATTATATAACTGTTCAGGCTAGAGACAAGACCTCTGGTAACATGGATCATATTATATAACTGTTTAGACTAGAGACAAGACCTCTGGTAACATGGATCATATTATATAACTGTTTAGGCTAGAGACAAGACCTCTGGTAACATGGATCATATTATATAACTGTTTAGACTAGAGACAAGACCTCTGGTAACATGGATCATATTATATAACTGTTTAGACTAGAGACAAGACCTCTGGTAACATGGATCATATTATATAACTGTTTAGACTAGAGACAAGACCTCTGGTAACATGGATCATATTATATAACTGTTCAGGCTAGAGACAAGACCTCTGGTAACATGGATCATATTATATAACTGTTTAGACTAGAGACAAGACCTCTGGTAACATGGATCATATTATAATATTATATAACTGTTTAGACTAGAGACAAGACCTCTGGTAACATGGATCATATTATAATATTATATAACTGTTCAGGCTAGAGACAAGACCTCTGGTAACATGGATCATATTATATAACTGTTTAGGCTAGAGACAAGACCTCTGGTAACATGGATCATATTATAATATTATATAACTGTTTAGACTAGAGACAAGACCTCTGGTAACATGGATCATATTATATAACTGTTTAGACTAGAGACAAGACCTCTGGTAACATGGATCATATTATAATATTATATAACTGTTTAGACTAGAGACAAGACCTCTGGTAACATGGATCATATTATATAACTGTTCAGGCTAGAGACAAGACCTCTGGTAACATGGATCATATTATAATATTATATAACTGTTTAGGCTAGAGACAAGACCTCTGGTAACATGGATCATATTATATAACTGTTCAGGCTAGAGACAAGACCTCTGGTAACATGTGTCATATTATAATATTATATAACTGTTTAGACTAGAGACAAGACCTCTGGTAACATGGATCATATTATAATATTATATAACTGTTTAGGCTAGAGACAAGACCTCTGGTAACATGGATCATATTATATAACTGTTTAGGCTAGAGACAAGACCTCTGGTAACATGGATCATATTATATAACTGTTCAGGCTAGAGACAAGACCTCTGGTAACATGGATCATATTATATAACTGTTTAGACTAGAGACAAGACCTCTGGTAACATGGATCATATTATATAACTGTTTAGGCTAGAGACAAGACCTCTGGTAACATGGATCATATTATATAACTGTTTAGACTAGAGACAAGACCTCTGGTAACATGGATCATATTATATAACTGTTTAGACTAGAGACAAGACCTCTGGTAACATGGATCATATTATATAACTGTTTAGACTAGAGACAAGACCTCTGGTAACATGGATCATATTATATAACTGTTCAGGCTAGAGACAAGACCTCTGGTAACATGGATCATATTATATAACTGTTTAGACTAGAGACAAGACCTCTGGTAACATGGATCATATTATAATATTATATAACTGTTTAGACTAGAGACAAGACCTCTGGTAACATGGATCATATTATAATATTATATAACTGTTCAGGCTAGAGACAAGACCTCTGGTAACATGGATCATATTATATAACTGTTTATGCTAGAGACAAGACCTCTGGTAACATGGATCATATTATAATATTATATAACTGTTTAGACTAGAGACAAGACCTCTGGTAACATGGATCATATTATATAACTGTTTAGACTAGAGACAAGACCTCTGGTAACATGGATCATATTATAATATTATATAACTGTTTAGACTAGAGACAAGACCTCTGGTAACATGGATCATATTATATAACTGTTTAGACTAGAGACAAGACCTCTGGTAACATGGATCATATTATATAACTGTTCAGGCTAGAGACAAGACCTCTGGTAACATGGATCATATTATATAACTGTTTAGACTAGAGACAAGACCTCTGGTAACATGGATCATATTATATAACTGTTTAGGCTAGAGACAAGACCTCTGGTAACATGGATCATATTATGTAACTGTTCAGGCTAGAGACAAGACCTCTGGTAACATGGATCATATTATGTAACTGTTTAGGCTAGAGACAAGACCTCTGGTAACATGGATCATATTATGTAACTGTTTAGGCTAGAGACAAAACCTCTGGTAACATGGATCATATTATATAACTGTTCAGGCTAGAGACAAGACCTCTGGTAACATGGATCATATTATAATATTATATAACTGTTTAGGCTAGAGACAAGACCTCTGGTAACATGGATCATATTATATAACTGTTTAGGCTAGAGACAAGACCTCTGGTAACATGTGTCATATTATAATATTATATAACTGTTTAGACTAGAGACAAGACCTCTGGTAACATGGATCATATTATATAACTGTTTAGGCTAGAGACAAGACCTCTGGTAACATGGATCATATTATATAACTGTTTAGACTAGAGACAAGACCTCTGGTAACATGGATCATATTATATAACTGTTTAGACTAGAGACAAGACCTCTGGTAACATGGATCATATTATATAACTGTTCAGGCTAGAGACAAGACCTCTGGTAACATGGATCATATTATATAACTGTTTAGACTAGAGACAAGACCTCTGGTAACATGGATCATATTATATAACTGTTTAGGCTAGAGACAAGACCTCTGGTAACATGGATCATATTATATAACTGTTTAGGCTAGAGACAAGACCTCTGGTAACATGGATCATATTATATAACTGTTCAGACTAGAGACAAGACCTCTGGTAACATGGATCATATTATATAACTGTTTAGGCTAGAGACAAGACCTCTGGTAACATGGATCATATTATATAACTGTTTAGGCTAGAGACAAGACCTCTGGTAACATGGATCATATTATATAACTGTTTAGGCTAGAGACAAGACCTCTGGTAACATGGATCATATTATATAACTGTTTAGACTAGAGACAAGACCTCTGGTAACATGGATCATATTATATAACTGTTTAGACTAGAGACAAGACCTCTGGTAACATGGATCATATTATATAACTGTTTAGACTAGAGACAAGACCTCTGGTAACATGGATCATATTATATAACTGTTTAGGCTAGAGACAAGACCTCTGGTAACATGGATCATATTATATAACTGTTCAGGCTAGAGACAAGACCTCTGGTAACATGGATCATATTATATAACTGTTTAGGCTAGAGACAAGACCTCTGGTAACATGGATCATATTATATAACTGTTCAGGCTAGAGACAAGACCTCTGGTAACATGGATCATATTATAATATTATATAACTGTTTAGGCTAGAGACAAGACCTCTGGTAACATGGATCATATTATAATATTATATAACTGTTTAGGCTAGAGACAAGACCTCTGGTAACATGGATCATATTATATAACTGTTCAGGCTAGAGACAAGACCTCTGGTAACATGGATCATATTATGTAACTGTTCAGGCTAGAGACAAGACGTTTTCTTTGCTGTAAAGCTGCATGTTGAGAAGCAGTGCTCCACGTTCCCTCTCTGACACTCCGAGGCTGCATGTTGAGAAGCAGTGCTCCACGTTCCCTCTCTGACACTCCGAGGCTGCATGACAGTGAACTTGCAAAGTCTACTCAGACTGGTCTGTGCTCTTGGCTATAACAGGCGATGAAATTATACAATGTATCAAAATTGCTCGCTTTGCGCACTGCTCCATTGTAACAAATGTACAAATCTAACAACAGAAGGCCCATCAGGGTCTGAGTCTGCATCCCCGCTGACGGAGAAGCAGCTGAGTGAGGGCTGGTAGGGAATGCTGAGAGAAGCAGGTGAGTGAGGGCTGGTAGGGAAGGCTGAGAGAAGCAGGTGAGTGAGGGCTGGTAGGGAATACTGAGAGAAGCAGGTGAGTGAGGGCTGGTAGGGAATACTGAGAGAAGCAGGTGAGTGAGGGCTGGTAGGGAATACTGAGAGAAGCAGGTGAGTGAGGGCTGGTAGGGAATACTGAGAGAAGCAGGTGAGTGAGGGCTGGTAGGGAAGGCTGAGAGAAGCAGGTGAGTGAGGGCTGGTAGGGATGCAGCTGGCTGATTACAGCTGCCACGTGTGATATGCACATGAAAGTGAAGTGGATATCATTGGACCTGTGCATACCAGTGGCTAGTGACTGATGCTTAAATTCAACTTAATTTAAAAACAAAACAGACTTTATATAAGTTGCTCTGGATAAGAGCATCTGCTAAATGACTGACATTTATGGAACAGTGTGTGTGGTATAGGTCTCACCATCCAGATCCTTCTCCATGAGCTCCATCCTGTGTGTGACTTGGTTTTACATGGCCTCAATGTGATCCAACAGGTTGATCTGCCACTGCTAATGCAGCACACAGTCTTTGTCTGGGTCTGGTTTTATGTCTGTGCTGGGCTCCGCCTCTTCAGTCTCTACCTCCCTCCTCACATACTGCTTCTTATACAGGTCCACACCCTGGAAACAGGACAGGACTTCTTATACAGGTCCACAACCTGGAAACAGAACAGGACTTCTTATACAGGTCCACAACCTGGAAACAGAACAGGACTTCTTATACAGGTCCACACCCTGGAAACAGAACAGGACTTCTTATACAGGTCCACAACCTGGAAACAGAACAGGACTTCTTATACAGGTCCACAACCTGGAAACAGAACAGGACTTCTTATACAGGTCCACAACCTGGAAACAGAACAGGACTTCTTATACAGGTCCACACCCTGGAAACAGAACAGAACATGACTTCTTATACAGGTCCACACCCTGGAAACAGAACAGAACAGGACTTCTTATACAGGTCCACACCCTGGAAACAGAACAGAACAGGACTTCTTATACAGGTCCACACCCTGGAAACAGAACAGAGCATGACTTCTTATACAGGTCCACACCCTGGAAACAGAACAGAGCATGACTTCTTATACAGGTCCACACCCTGGAAACAGAACAGGACTTCTTATACAGGTCCACACCCTGGAAACAGAAGATGACTTCTTATACAGGTCCACACCCTGGAAACAGAACAGAGCATGACTTCTTATACAGGTCCACACCCTGGAAACAGAACAGGACTTCTTATACAGGTCCACACCCTGGAAACAGAAGATGACTTCTTATACAGGTCCACACCCTGGAAACAGAACAGAACAGGACTTCTTATACAGGTCCACATCCTGGAAACAGAACAGAACAGGACTTCTTATACAGGTCCACACCCTGGAAACAGAACAGAACAGGACTTCTTATACAGGTCCACACCCTGGAAACAGAACAGAACAGGACTTCTTATACAGGTCCACACCCTGGAAACAGAACAGAACAGGACTTCTTATACAGGTCCACAACCTGGAAACAGAACAGAACAGGACTTCTTATACAGGTCCACACCCTGGAAACAGAACAGAACTTCTTATACAGGTCCACACCCTGGAAACAGAACAGAGCATGACTTCTTATACAGGTCCACACCCTGGAAACAGAACAGAACAGGACTTCTTATACAGGTCCACACCCTGGAAACAGAACAGAACATGACTTCTTATACAGGTCCACACCCTGGAAACAGAACAGAACATGGCATCCAAGTCAAAGGGAAACAGATTTGTCATGAACCCAGCTACCGTACTTTAGTTTTCAGATATCGTCTCTTCATCACAACTTACACCAATTCTAATGCATATATTGGATATGATGAATGTTGTAACTACTGACACACAATCATCTTCGAGAAGGAGTACGGACCTTGTCTGATTGTAGGGTAGTGGGGTGAATCTTGGTCCGGTCCTGCAGCAGGGAGCTAGGGTAGAGCTTGGCTCTGTCTGGGTGCAATGCGCCAGCTCCAGCAGGTCCTCAGGCTGTCCTGCAGCTCAGAGCCTCCCGGTGTCTCCACCACCAGCCTCTGCTCCACCGCTGGGTAGTAAGCCCACGGCTTCTGGTAGAAGTGCTCACTGCTGATATAGGAAGCGTTCGAGTCCTAGAACGAGGTTGGGCTCTTCTGAACCCTGTTGGGCTGCACAGAGTGTGTTGAAATTGACGTTGCACTCAGCGTGTCGCCCACCTACCACTGTCATCAGACCCAACACTCTTAACCACTAGACTACCTGCTGCCCTTACCACTGTCATCAGACCCAACACTCTTAACCACTAGACTACCTGCTGCCCTTACCACTGTCATCAGACCCAACACTCTTAACCACTAGACTACCTGCTGCCCTTACCACTGTCATCAGACCCAACACTCTTAACCACTAGACTACCTGCTGCCCTTACCACTGTCATCAGACCCAACACTCTTAACCACTAGACTACCTGCTGCCCTTACCACTGTCATCAGACCCAACACTCTTAACCACTAGACTACCTGCTGTCCTTACCACTGTCATCAGACCCAACACTCTTAACCACTAGACTACCTGCCACCTATACCAATGTCTGTTCCATACTACTGTCATCAGACCCTGTGTGGCACAGAGATTATTCATTTTAGAGATACATTTAAATTATCCAGTTGAAGGAAGATACATTTTTACATGGATGTAAGTATGATGGAACTATTATTTATTCTTACCATGTCTTCCTCACTCGTTCTCTCCCCTTTCTCTCCCCCTCCTGCTCTTCCTGCTCCTCCTCCTGCTGATCCTCCTTCTCCTATCCCTCTGCAGTGTTGGAGAGTAGGCTGGACTACACAGGGGAACTGGATCCTCCTGACCCGTTGACCCGATTGCCTCAGCTCAAACATCTCATCAGACAGATGGTCAGAGACCTGGGCACCGTGCATCAGATGTCCCTCTGCTCCTCCAACACATGAGTGCGCCACTGAGTTCATCACTTCACCACAGAGACCTGGCTGGAGCATGGCGTAGCAAGCAAGACTACAGTACAAATGATGGGTAGGGGAGTAACACAAACTGTCATTAATCAGTTATTATACTAGCAAAACTATTGTAATCAGATTACAGATCCTTTTGAAAAACTACATTACTTCTTGGATTACTTTTAATATCAGAAAAAAAATACATTATGACACCTTTTCAGTTTTCTTAATGACAGTCAATTCAGCATTTTTTTTAAAAAGGCGCAAGTTTAAGTTTGTTCCAACTGAGCAAGTCTGACCGGATGTCAGAGACCACTATGATGACACACCAAATGATGACCACCAATCAGAGACCACTATGATGACACACCAAATGCATTTGATGGATCTTTTTCTGTCTTCTGTCCAAAAGTAACTGAAAGTAATCAGATTGATAACGAGTTGTGATAATCCAAAAGTTACGTAACTGATTACAATTGTGGACAGGTAACTGTAACGGATTACATTGTTGAAGGTAACATATAGTCCACAACCCTGTGTGTGGGTGACAGGGACTGAGACGTTAACAGGGGATTCCTGAGATACCTGGTACTACTGACAATTCAGGAATCAACCATATGAAATGTCTGGCAACCTGCATTCCTGCCATGGTGATGAAGGATGGATAGGACAGGCTACTTTTCTGAAATGCAAGAAAAATAAGAACAGAACATAACCGTGTTTTACACTTTTTTAGTTTAGTTTTTATTAATTTGACCATTTAAAAAACAAAAACAAGCACACATAAAACTTAAAAGCCATACATGAAACTTAGGTTTTCGATTGTAAGTCAACCCCTCCTAATAATATAGTTCTTGCAATTAATTGTAAAACATGGTGAATACTTTGTTTTTGCTAACATAAATAATCTATATCCAACAGGGCTTTATGATTGGATGGTTTTGCTGAAAGGTTCAAATGTAGACCACTGTAGGCTTTTTCTTCTACAGTTCTATTCAATGTTTATATAACATTACACATGTTTGTTCAATGTAAGCACATATGTATCTAATCCTATGTTTCAAATGCATATTTTTTATTAGTGTTTCAATGAAATGTATTTGGAAAAAATTGCTTAATACTGATGTTTTAAGATCATAAAAAATAAAGGTCACACTTTATTTGGATAGTCTACAGATGCTCTACAGATAGTTTGGCCATCTGTTGATAAGCAACTGCTTGCTAAGGTTAGGTTTAGAATAAGGTTAGGGTTGGAGCTTGGGGTAGCGTTAGTAGATGGTTAGTTGAAATGTTACTGATAGTCTGTAGAGTGTCTACAGATGGACAATCCAAAAAGTTATACAAAAAAAACAGAAGTAATTTTTAAAAGGAGGGGAAATATTTTCATATTTGCAAATATTGTCCTGTCTTTTGAATGTCCAGAATGTTCTTGAGAATAGATGGTATCTTTCTATTGTCCTTTTGAATGTCCAGAATGTTCTTGAGAATAGATGGTATCTTTCTATTGTCCTTTTGAATGTCCAGAATGTTCTTGAGAATAGATGGTATCTTTCTATTGTCCTTTTGAATGTCCAGAATGTTCTTGAGAATAGATGGTATCTTTCTATTGTCCTTTTGAATGTCCAGAATGTTCTTGAGAATAGATGGTATCATTCTATTGTCCTTTTGAATGTCCAGAATGTTCTTGAGAATAGATGGTATCTTTCTATTGTCCTTTTTAATAACAAATGTTTAGTTCCCCATAGATATTGACGTAGTATAGTGTACAAAGTCATTTAGAGGACATTGCCAATATTAATACTTTTGCAAACAAACTGTATATTTTGTCAATTGTAGTACTCTGTTAAGATATTTCTCTTTGATTTAAATATTTAGTTGTGATGTTCATTTTTTCTTATTATTTCATGTTTTTCCATGCGGGCACTGTGCTTTTATCCTTTTATATATTGTGATTCAGAATTTAATTTATAATTTTTTGTAATCAGTAAGTAATGATATGTATAGCACGTACAGCACATAGTCCATAGAGTATAGCAATGTGTCACAGTATATTTAGTACTGATATACTCAGTACATTGCCTGTGTATCCTTCCCTGGTGGGTAGAACTAGAGGATGTGTGTGTGCCGTATGTGTTGACTGAAGAGCAGTGGGGGGAAAGCAGATGGAGCCAGCCCAGCATATGGCCTCACAGTGTGTAGTCAGAAGGCTCTGGATGGAGTCCCTTATGGCAGTGCCACCTCTGCGTTTCCTTGTACCATATCAGGAATATTACTTTGGTTTCTTTCTATTGTGCATTTTCTTAATCTTTGCATGTGAAATAAGTATTTGTATTTATCCTTTATTTTAACTAGGCAAGTCAGTTAAGAACAAATTCTTATTTACAATTACGGCCTACCCTGGCCAAACCCTGACGCTGGGCCAATTGTGCGCCGCCCTATGGGACTCCCAATCACAGCTGGTTGTGATACAGCCTGGAATCAAACCAGTCACTGCGCCACTCTGGAGCCCCAAATTGACATCCGACTTTGACCTGACCCATTTCAGAATGATTTGTTTTTCCTTACTGTTTGTTTCAATGGTTAATAATATTTTATATTTCAGCTGAATGTTGCCAGCGTCAGACTTATCAATGTATGTTTTTTTAATGTAATAGATTTTGTCATGAGAGGACTGAGATTTAGCTTTACCCAGGACCCAACACTGGAATTGTGCTATTTTTGTTTAATAAATAATTATTTAAAATTTCCATGCAAGAAAATAAACCTTTTTATTTTTCTAAATTACGTGTTGTCTGTACGTTGTACTCTTCGAACATTATAATTCAGACTAGACGAGAAAGCATATGAAATGCGAATTCACGATCTAACATTGCCCAGAATCAATCTAGGGAAAGTAACTAGGTCAATATCAGTATTCATTTTTAGATACATTTTTATTCTCAAATAAAACTGATTCAGATACAAAGCAACACAGCTGAAGGAAGTCACAGTATATATACCTCCTATCACTCATACTGGTCATCCTCTAGGTTCGGGTTGAATGGAAATGTATTGGAGTTGGTCTCCATTTACACGTTGAAGGGTCCTTTCATGTGTCAGATCAGCGTGCTGCTGGTTTCAGTTGGTCTCCGGCGGTTCGAGCACTACGAGACAGCCAGTCCGACTGCTTTCGCCACTGTTTTATCCTAAATCAACGGGTGAGTAGCATGGTGCATTCTCGGATATAAACCGCGTGTAGCTAAGATATTTGTATGGCAGTTGTTGATTTTCTTAGCCAAAGCAAAGGTTTGGTAAAGTGCGTTGTTCTCGGCTAGACAACGTTAGCGAGCTGCTAACAGTAGTTAACTAATTGTAGCTAGCTAGTTCAACGTTAATTGATTAAGCTAGTTATCTATGAAGCCCAGCGTAATCCTTATATTTTAATTTGATTAACATTTTCACACATGTTTTAATAGCTAAACGTTACCGTTTAACTTGGCTAGTTAACGACCATTGGACCAGCAGAGAGTGGTTGGAAGAGAAGCCTGTCTTTGGTGCAATCCTAGCTAAAGTTAGCTAGCCAGGACTTGAGATGCTAACTAGTCACCCCAAACCGTTAGTTATTGTGTGTGTATGTATAGTTATTGTGATACTGTTAACCTATTCTCTTGAAAGATTTCACATTAAGAATCAGAACACAGGGCAAGGGATTTAGGGAGATGGACTGTCAATGTCTAGTTAGAGAGAAGCAAGTCCTTGGCAGGAGAGCCATGCCCTTTTTAAGCATAGCTATCCCCCGGTAAAGTGTCCCTTTGATTGTGTATTCGTGCTGCTAACCTAGATTCCCAAAAATACAGAGATTTAAAAACACAAACAAATGCCAGCAAAGCCATGAGATTAGTGACAGCTGTTTAGGAGTCCAGATGGCCTCTGCAACCATACAGTAAACCTACACACATGATGGTGTTCTGTTCAGACAGAGACCAGAGACTAACATTGAGGGTTGAATTGTGCTTCATCCCTGTACATAATCTGCAGCCCTTGGATCTATGTACTTTTTAAGCTGTAATAATGATATGTACTTTTTATAATGTACCCTACTGCTTGGCAATTATAAAGGAAAGGAACTGTGGAATTTATGCTCTTCCCAAGACAGGTGGGTTCTGTTGGCAATGGCAAGAGATGATGCCCAAGGGCTACTGAAGCAAGCAAAGCCTTCTACTGTACTTGAGCTGGATTTTCTGGGTTTCTGTTTTTGTGTTACATACAACAGCTGCTGCACAGCTGTGGTGCAGGACAGTTCTCTCCATCCTTGATTCTATTTCTGTGGCTGGCCCTGGGGAGGTCTTTGCCAAGCTCTGCTGGAGGGGAGGGGAAGAAGGCACCACTACTATGTAATCAATGGTGAACATTGTATCCCCCGGGCCCATTTATATCCCCTGAGTTCCATTCAATGTGGTTTTGGTTTATTCAATTGTTTTTGTCCAGTTAATAACTGCTAGGGGGTTGGTTGATGTCTGTAATTTTTATAATTGTGATTAAGCGATGTAATGACAGCAGCCAACCTCAGTATTACACTCAATGACCACGTGAAATTGTACGTTACACAGTTGAGATTGAGGTTGTCATCCTAAAGGTCCAACATATTTTATGATTGTGCATCAGCTACTGTGTGGATGGGCGCTAGCGGGCGTATTAAAAATGCTAGCAGACACTCGGCCCTCCGTGGAACGAGTTTGACAGCTGTGATGTAGACCGTCATGAAAGTAAAATAACTGCCATAACCATTTATTTATTTACGAACAGTCGACTGAAGACTGGCCGGCCAGGCATTCGTGCGGTTGAGTCTGTTTCTGTGATAACATGGACTCTTAGCAACGTAATAACTTTGTTGTCCCTTGCTGAAACAAGAAAAGTGTTGTAGCAAACAATGAATAGAATGGGCTTGGAACCTCTAACCCTGGCGATTTTGACTAGTAAACTCATGAGCAGTGTTCGTATACTCATACTAACCATACTAATACAAGTAAAACTAAATGCATGCTCTTCAACCGATCGCTACCTGCACCTACCCGCCTGTCCAACATCACTACTCTGGACGGCTCTGACTTAGAATACGTGGAAACATACAAATACTTAGGTGTCTGGTTAGACTGTAAACTCTCCTTCCAGACCCATATCAAACATCTCCAATCCAAAGTTAAATCTAGAATTGGCTTCCTATTTCGCAACAAAGCATCCTTCACTCATGCTGCCAAACATACCCTTGTAAAACTGACCATCCTACCAATCCTCGACTTTGGCGATGTCATTTACAAAATAGCCTCCAATACCCTACTCAACAAATTGGATGCAGTCTATCACAGTGCAATCCGTTTTGTCACCAAAGCCCCATATACTACCCACCATTGCGACCTGTACGCTCTCGTTGGCTGGCCCTCGCTTCATACTCGTCGCCAAACCCACTGGCTCCATGTCATCTACAAGACCCTGCTAGGTAAAGTCCCCCCTTATCTCAGCTCGCTGGTCACCATAGCATCTCCCACCTGTAGCACACGCTCCAGCAGGTATATCTCTCCAGTCACCCCCAAAACCAATTCTTTCTTTGGCCGCCTCTCTTTCCAGTTCTCTGCTGCCAATGACTGGAACGAGCTACAAAAATCTCTGAAACTGGAAACACTTATCTCCCTCACTAGCTTTAAGCACCAACTGTCAGAGCAGCTCACAGATTACTGCACCTGTACATAGCCCACCTATAATTTAGCCCAAACAACTACCTCTTTCCCAACTGTATTTAATTTATTTATTTTGCTCCTTTGCACCCCATTATTTTTATTTCTACTTTGCACATTCTTCCATTGCAAAACTACCATTCCAGTGTTTCACTTGCTATATTGAATTTACCTTGCCACCATGGCCTTTTTTGCCTTTACCTCCCTTCTCACCTCATTTGCTCACATTGTGTATATAGACTTGTTTATACTGTATTACTGACTGTATGTTTGTTTTACTCCATGTGTAACTCTGTGTCGTTGTATCTGTCGAACTGCTTTGCTTTATCTTGGCCAGGTCGCAATTGTAAATGAGAACTTGTTCTCAACTTGCCTACCTGGTAAAATAAATCAATAAAATAAATAATACTATTTGTTATGTAAATTGAGTATGTAGTATGCTTATTGGCCATAGTATGGATATATTTAGTATGCCAAAAGTTCCCGGATATCGTACTAAATTCTCCAAAATATGATGTATACACGCAGTGGATACAATTTTTGTACTTTTAGGGCCCATAATGCAATTCTTCAGAAACTGGACGTGGCTTCGCAATGTTTTCAGATTTGAAGAAAATGGTGGAAAATATGCAGCCAAAGTCCGACGAGAGCGGATACAAATTCATTGTTTTGAACTAATTACGACAAATGTTGGCTACGCTATCCTTACGAACCGCCCGTATGTTAGCTGGTTACCTAACGTTAGTTGGCTACTAACGTTAGTTGGCTACTAATACATCGAACTTGCCAGGCAGTATATTAATTATATCCTATCTAACTAACAAGCTAGCAAGAGTATCAACTTCTGGCAGACAGGCGACTAGTATGCTAAGCTGAAACGATACCGTTTGTTTACAGTATACTAGAATGAAGTAATAGTATGTAGTAGATACTCCTTAAGTATACGGTATGTTAGTATGGGTATTCGAACACAGCTATGGTTACACTCACAATGACTGCTTGGTATTGTGATGCCATAATGTCCATGGTAATGTTGAATGCTCATTCAAATGATGTTAGCTGATATGGCTCATGCAATGGAATGTAGTTTTTGTAATGTCAGTTGAGTTGAATCAACAAATCACAGCACATGTTGATGGGTACACTTCCTGCTTTTACTTCCTGCTTTGGTCCTAAGTGTACATCCGCCAGTCCACCCATTATGCCGTCATTGACTTGAATGGGAACTCCCGGTCTATTCATTCTATTTCTATGGCAGCACATGCGGTCAGGAAAGGAGAATATGTGAGTGTAAATGATTTGTTGCTATTCTAATGGTTATCACGGAGCCCGTGGTCATTTGGCTGGCCAATTGCCGTCATACAAAATTCCATGACCGCCACTGTCCGAGCAGCAGCACTGCAGAGATGCCTGGTAAAGAGCTGCGCAGTGGCATTACCAATTAATTAAACAAGACTGGTTTGAGCGGGTGTTGTCTCACAGAACAGAGAAAGCACAAGCTGCTCCCTGATATTGTGTCGGCCTATATGCAGGGCACCTTTTGTAAAATAGATATTGGCCTCTATGGTACTCCCTGCTAAAATAAAGATGAGCTGAAACGCTCCAAATATACCCACATGTAATTTAGGCTGAGCATTTCTATATTTAGATATTTTTCCCTTTCTACATCACAAACTTGGCTGAGCATTGCCCAGGAGGAGCAGGTCCCTTGGCTGTGTATTAGTAAGCACAGTTACTCAGGTAGAGAGGGTGGGGAATACAAAGCAACGCAAAGGAACGCGCTAACATCAAACGCTCGTTACCCAGCCCAACAGCTCATAAAGAATATTCTGTCAGAGGTTTTTGCTTGCCGTCTGGATAGCCTTATTACCTCTCCTGTGGCCTGTCCTGGCTGCTTGGTCACGGTCCCCTAGCCAGGCTACTCTCCCTCTCCTTACTGTATTGCCAGATGAGGGTGTCTCCATTCCCCCCCCCCCCCTCCCCCTAGCTCTTCTCTCTTTGGAAGCAGATGTCACCCTCGTCTGCTCCGTTGCGTCTTGAATACCAACCTCAATATGTAATGGAGACGAGTCACGAGTGTGTCACTTTGCAGTGCTCAGTCTGCCAAACTTATTCTCCTAGCATTCTGGCTGGCACCCATACAGACTCTCTCTCCATTAGCTGACCATGAGTAGGAGACTCCGATGCCTGACCTGGCAGCACTCCACAGGTGGATCACTGTGAAACCAGTGCCAGAGGAGAGCCAGACTTTGGGGGCTGCACTGGAATAAAATAAACCCGCATGTTAGTTGTTTAGTCACTTTAGTGTGGGTTTGTGACATACATGGATGGAGTTGGTGACCTTGAGCTTGCTGGAGTGACGTGAGTTTATAGTCCCTGTGCCAAACAATGCCAATGTAACCTGTCTAAATGACTATCTCCCCGTTGCACTCACATCTTTAGCCATGACATGCTTTGAAAGGCTGGTCATGGCTCCACGCCATCATTCCACACACCCTGGACCCACTCTAATTCACATAACGCCCCAACAGATCCACGGACGACGCAATCTCTATTGCACTCCACACTACCCTCTCCCACCTGGACAAGAGGGCCACTTGTGCGAGAATGCTGTTCATTGACTACAGCTCAGCTCCAAGCACATCACTAAGCTCAGGAACATGGGACTGAACAACTGCATCCTGGACTTCCTGACGGGCCGCCCCCAGGTAGTGAGGGTAGGCAACAACACATCCGCCACACAGACCTTCAACACGGGGGGGCCCCCCAGGGTGCGTGCTTAGTCCCTTCCTGTACTCCATGTTCACCCACGACTGTGTGACCGCGCACGACTCCAAAACCTTTTGAAGTTTGCTGACGAGACAAGAGGTAGGCCTGACCGCCAACAACGATGCGCACGCCCATTTGATCATTCCTTAGTGACTTGAACACTGGGAACTTGACCTGCTCCACATAGTCAGAGCTGTGGTGGAGCTGGTCAAGAGTTTCAAGTTCCCAGTGTCCACGTCACTAAGGAATGATCATGGTCCACACACGTCACTAAGGAATGATCATGGTCCACACACCCCAACACAGTCGTGAAGAAGGCATGATAACGCCTCTTCCCCTTCAGGAGGCTGAAAAGATTTGGCATGGACCCTCAGATCCTTAACAAGTTACACAGCTGCACCATTGAGAACATCTTGACTGGCTGCATCATGGCGTGGTATGGAAACTGCTTGGCATCCGACCGCAAGGCGCTACAGAGGGTAGTGCATACGGCCCGGTACACCACTGGGGCCGAGCTTCCTGCCATCCAGGACCTCTATAGCAGATGGTGTCGGAAGGCCCCTAAAAATGTTCAGACTCCAGCCACCCAAGTCATAGACTGTTCTCTCTGCTACCGCACAGCAAGCGGTACCAATGCAGCAAGTCTGGAACCAACAGGACCCTGAACAGCTTCTACCCCCCCAAGCCATAATACTGTTAACCAACTAACTACCCAGACTATCTGCATGGATCCTTTTTGCATGAACTCTTTTGACTTTTCACATTCTCTGCTGATACTATTTGTATCTATCCTGTTGCCTAGTCACTTACCTATATGAACATATCTACCTCAATTTCCTTGTACCCCTGCACATCGGCTCGGTTCTGGTACCCCGGGTATATAGCCAAGTTGTCGTTCCTCATTGTGTATTATTTTTCTCTCCGTGTTGTTGGGAAGGGCCCGTGAGGAAGCATTTCACTGTTCGTCTACACGTATTTTATGTGACAAATACAATTAGATTTGAGCCCCTGCTGCAGAGAGACTGTTACATGTGGTACACTTGTGTAGCATCGGAGGTTTCCTCCACATTCCAGCCCTGCAATTATACCCATGGACCTGCTGCATCTGTGGAATGACAGTTCAGTCCTCCTTTTAGAAATAAACTCAAAGACAAAGGGGTTGAATGAGGCTCCTTTTGTTAGACTCTTCCCCTCCGTACAATGAGACGCTAATGGAAACCACCCACACACACAGCTGAGACTTGTGTGTGTGTGTGTGCGTATAAATGAGCCTAGAGAGCCCCGGGCTTTGTCATCACTCTCCCCCCGGCTTCCATGCATCTTTAATACAGTATAGTGACAGTGTGGATATCATATTAGGCCTTACACTGGGTCCATCGACTTAAGTAGCCGTGGTTGACAGACGGAACGGTGGTCACCTGGCTGTTTCAAACTCACTGATCTGTTTGTAGCCTGGTGTGTGTATGACCATTTGTGTTTTCTCTCCGCCCAGACAGCTTCCAACATGGAACAATTTATTCATTTTTTTAGCCAAGAAGTACGTGGCACACTAGGACTAAATCTGGTGTTGTGAAATCTGTTTCGAGACTCTAAGGTAAACATGAGAAATAAAGTCTTAAACTTTAAACTGCTAATTTTTTTTATTTCATAGTTTAAAGAAAGAACAAAAAATGACGTGAATTTCACAAAACAGATATGGTCCTGCGTATGACCGATGGGGGGGGTTGATTCAGTTCAATGTACCTCAGTCCTGGATACCAGACGGTGCTCACCTTACTGCTGTCCCCCACCCACTCAGCAACGATGGTAGGTCATGACGTTTTTAGGTTCTCTGCTGTGTTACTCTCCCCATGTTCTCAGGTCAGTACATGGGACTTCATATCTCACCTCTCATCAGTGTGATGGCTCCCTGTAGTGATGTATGACAGCGTGTTCATATACATCCAACAATCTGTTGTTAACGCCACATAATGGTGTTCGATAGCTTGCGCTTTGTACTTGTAGAGCAATCATTGTACAATTTCTCAATCCAGACCATCACACACTTTCTTTTTTTAAATGGCATCTTGTAGTCTGGTTCTAGATAATGCCATCAGGCATTGAAGCCAATATCCTCTACCATTGACAATGGCTGCATGTCAACTGCAATCTTTTCTGTAATCAGCGCTGTGATTTTTTTCTCACTCCGTCCCTCATCGCCCTTGTCTGTTTGGGTCTCACCGTGCCTCCCTTTCAGATGGTTAAGCATTGCACCTGTACTGCCACTCTAGCTCATATCCACCTCCCTAAAACTTCACCACCTTCTCATTTAACTACTCAAAGTATTGTCATTTGGCCATGCATGACTTCGCCTCCCTTTCTCGCTCTTTGCCATTTGTCCAACTGTGAACAACGACGGCGCTTTATAACCGCGGTAAATCATGTGAAAGATGCAGATCTCCTAGCATTGTTGCGTTAGGTATTTTGTTCAATTTAAAAAGTTTCCATTTTATGGTAATGATGATGAGAACCTGTTAGTGGTAGTTTTGTGATAACTGCACTGTGACATTTATGTTTTAGAAAACCAAACACCATTTTTCGGTTCGGGATTTTTTTTCCCCCTAAAGGTTAAGAATCCCAATTTTCGTTTAAACGTTCACACCCTTACTGTGAGGTGTCATTATCGAGGCTAAAATGTGGACAAAGCATGAAGTGGGAAGCAATTGAAGAGTGTTAACCAAGTTGTGAATAAATGGCTCAGTGGTGTCAAAATGATTCTCATGGAGAGGTGTGTGTGTGTGTGTGTGGGGGAGGGGGGGGGTTACTTTAATCAGTAAATGGCCTGTGTGTTTCCTTAGTCTTTCTGGACCAGACACCAGAGAGCACATCAAAGTGTCATGTAGGAATGACATCACCTGACGTAAGACAATGAGAGTGAATTACAGCTGGTTTAAATTGAAACCGTTAACTCAGTAGGTGACAGGGAAGACGTACATATTATCTCCCACAGAAATATAACCCCCTAACAGCATGCTATAATGATGTCAATGGAAGATGCTCTAAGGATTAGGAAATGAAAAAAGTTAGTGTAAATCTGTGATGCTTGCTTCTGTTGCCCATCATGCAGTGGCAACTAGACAGACTGCCAGCTGGACTAGTTTATTGACAGCCCATCTTTATTCCCTTGTGTTTTTGCCATAGTGTGCCACAAACTTTACCCTTTAAATGTGCAATGGAACAGTCGGACTGGTCTGACAAATGCCCAGACTGCTGAACATTCTTGGGGGTTAGGGGACCCGGTCCAGTGACCCAAGTATCTGAAACATAACTCTGTACTGTCCCCTGGGCCCCTATGTCACAGTTTTTTTAAATTCTAATCACAGATGCAGACTGCCAGTGGTCCAGGAGAGAAGTTCTAATGGGCTCTGACTGCACAGTCTGGGTCCAATGATGGGAGGTAATTACCCACTAGCATGGCCAGAGTGGTGCTGTCCCACTGCCCCCCCCCCCCCCCCCCCCTGTGATTAGGCTCCCACATTACTTGTACTCTTCCTCTATCTATCACAGGAGGTTGGTGGCACCTTAATTGGGGAGGACGGGCTTGTGGTAATGGCTTGAGTGGAATGGTATCAAACACATGGACGAGAGGAAACTAACGCTACTTTTCAAGTCGTGGCCAACTCTCAACAGCGTTACCCTTTTCAGCTCCCAGAGCCACGACTTGAAAAGTAGCGTTAGTTTCCTCTCGTCCATGTGTTTTATACCATTCCACTCAAGCCATTACCACAAGCCCTTCCTCCCCAATTAAGGTGCCACCAACCTCCTGTGATGGATAGAGAAAGAGTGCAAGTAATGTGCAGCAGCTGGGCGTTACCCTTTTCCAAGATGGCTGTACTTCATTGCACAAAGGAATAACCTCAACCAAATTCCAAAGACTGGTGACATCCAGTGGAAGCGGTAGGAACTGCAAACAAGTGCCTAAGAAATATCGTTTCCCCATGAGAAGTCAATGAACACACAGTGACCTCAAAAATGAATCATTCTGAATGGTTAGTTCTCTGGGTTTTGCCTGCTACATAAGTTCTGTTATACTCACAGATGTGCTTCAAACAGTTTTTTAGAAACTTCAGTTTTCTATCCAAATCTACTAATAATATGCATATCTCATACTACTAATAATATGCATATCTCATACATCTTATATTCTTGGCATGAGTAGCAGGAAGTTGAAATTGGGCACGCTATTTATCCAAAAGTGAAAATGCTGCAGTTCATTTCAGAATGGGTGGCAAGGAATAAGTTAGTCCTAAATATTTAAAAAAGTAAAAGCATTGTATTTGGGACAAATCATTCACTAAACTCTAAACCTTAACTAAATCTTGTAATGAATGTGGTAATTGAGCAAGTTAAGGAGACTAAACTGCTTGG